>NC_137819.1:28873116-28908116 GCF_963921795.1 Nannobrachium achirus
ATATATGGAGATCCCTTATGTCATCAATATTAAGCCCATATCTGTGAATATCTTTGGGTACCAGATGTCTCCATATATGGTTAAATGGTCCGATATACATCACTGGCCAGAAGACCAAGAAATGGTGCAACCTCGCCCTTTGCTTTTCTCCCTATAGGCATCTTACTGGTAGGTAGTTTAATGAGGAATGCAGTATGGTGGTAGGTAGGTAGTTATGGCCTTTGATGTAAGATTTTCACTTTCTAGGATAACTATATTTGCTATTCCCAGATGATGCCCTTTTAGGGTACCCCTCATGCCCATATATGGAGATCCCCAGGCTTTACTAATTAACATAAGTTGTATGCCCATATATGGAGATCAGTGTCCCAATGTCATCAGATATATGGGCATAAATGGACACAGGCAAACTAGATGGGCTGTATGGATATCCAGATGTGTGATGTAAGTGTTTTATTCCAAATGTGGCACCCCACAGACATATTTCCAGAAACAAAATCCCTTTCATGCCCATATATGGAGATTTCTGATGTCATCAATCCCAGGCCCTGTAAAAAACATGGTTGCTATGGTATGAGCAACTTATGTCTCCATATATGGAGATTCAACTTCAATGGCAAACTGTCAACTGCCCGTATGTCTTGATAATTGGTAAAACAAACTTTTGGCCTATTTGTGGAGATAAGCGACCAACGGTCGCTTATCTCCCGATTAGGGAGTCTTACTGGTTGTTGTCTATTTAGAACCGTGGTGGTGGTGGTGGTGGTGGTGATTATAATATACAGAGGATATTTCCCAGGAATAGACAAAATGTTTTCACCAGGAGACCAGCGGTGGTGGAAAAAGTACTCACATTTTATACTTAAAGGGGAAGACCACCCATTTTCAATATTGAACTATGTAATTAATATACCTTAGAGGAGTTGTGTGGAAATGAAAAGTTTCCACACAAGTTCCCCCTCTTCTGTGTTGCCTAGAACTGGAGGATTGATTTGGGGGTTTGTATTGTAAAGTACAACGGTGTGATGTCATCACATTGTGATTGCAATGTAGAAATACTCTGTTACAAGTAAAAGTCCGGAATTCAAAATGTACTTGAGTAGAAGTACAAAAGTATTGAGTAGAAGTACAAAATGTACTTAACGTACCAAAAGTAAAAGTACAAAATGTTTGAAAATAGCAGATCTACAAGATCTGCTTGTAGATCGGCTATTTTCAATGTATGTTTTATAATATTATAATGTATACCTGCAAAGTAACAAGTAACTAAAGTTCTCAAATAAATGTATTGGAGTAAAAGTACAATATTTGGATCTGAGATGTAGTGGAGTAAAAGTAAAGTATTGGAAATTGGAAATACTCAAGTAAAGTACAGATACCTCAAAATTGTAAGTAAATATAATAAGTAAATGTACTTAGTTACTTTACACCACTGGAGACCAGTAGAGTTGAGTCTCTCCACGATTATGCACAATAGAATAGAATAGGCCTTTTTATACTTTTATACCTTTTTATAGACTTAACTTGGACTGGCAAACAAACTTTCATAATCTGAGTGTACAAATGTAACCAAATGAACCCTAACGGGTCCTGACGGGTCCATTTGGGGATATGTTTTACATTCTCACACTTACAAAATCATGGATAAATTGCGAACAGGGCAACAATTCAAATTGTACCCATTAGGCTACGTGGCATCTCATCAACTACAGTATACACTTTTTAATGGAAAGAAATCCTGGAAAATGTTTTTGTATTTTATTAAATTTTTCATCATCAAGGGATCTGGCAGTCACAGTTTTTTTAGGGGTGACCCTAGGATGATATCCTAATGAATATGAAATACTATTTATCCTGATTGTCTATATCCATCATGCCTAATAGGAATTTACTCTAAGTAGGTCATGCAAACACTGTGTGTATTGATCACCGTCCTTGACGCTCCATTTGTGTGTGTGTGTGTGTGTGTGTGTGTGTGTGTGTGTGTGTGTGTGTGTGTGTGTGTGTGTGTGTGTGTGTGTGTGTGTGTGAGGGGGGGGGGGGGGGTTGACTATAGGGCTTAATATGGGGGGGGAAATCATTTTACACATGCTAAAGGTGTTGACAATGGCTGTGTTATGCAAAGACTATACCGTAAAGCACACTGGACTGAACCGCAAACGTTCTCTCAGATTCAACAGGCCTATTATAAGCTATCTATCAGTCAAAGGTGCAGGAGACAATAGAAGGAAATGCGATTGCAATATGCAGTAATACTGTAGGACAGTGGTTCTCAACCTGTGGTCCCCATCTGTTTAGCTAAACGTTAACGTTGCTTTCTCACACAACAGTAAACAGACCAACATACAGTATAATTGCAGTGTATACAGGGTATTTGCACATTTCTAAAGTGACAATTTAAGGCCTTTTTAATACCTCTAAAATGACAAATTAAACATTGGCCAAATTGTCAAATTATTAGAGGCAGAAATTGTGAAAATAGCGATCTACATGCTCACAACACCTCGCAACGCGAGGCGTTGTCACATTTGACACATTGACTTGACTTGTGAGCATGTAGATCTGCTATTTTCATAATAGAACCGTGTTATACAAAATGTAAAGCCTCAACTCTTAGTGCTCGTCAGGGTGGGGGGGTCCCCAGTTAAAATATGATTACTTTGGGGGTTGCGGCCTGAAAAGGTTGAGAACCACTGCCGTAGGACACCATGATAATCACACACCGCATCTGGTTACCTGGATAAGCAGAACTCTGTAATGGATTCCATCTTCAGAGTGACCTTCCCAGCTCTCTGGCTGCTTTCTATTCGACGTCAGGAACTGACTTCTTGGTTTTCAGAGCAGCTAACGAAGCCAGTGCTCCCTGTCTTAATGATGCAGTTCAAACTAGAGGGGGAAAGAGAAAGAGAGACGGAGAGAGAGAGAGAGAGAGAGAGAGAGAGAGAGAACTGAGTCAGTGGCGCAGAGGGAGAGTCAGCGGCGTCTTCCAGGTAATTGATTGGAGCTCCTGGAGTACATCTCTTTAGACAGTCTGTGGACTGTTTAGTCTTTAATTGATTAAAAGCAGCAATTTAGAAATCTCAGCCCGAAATCAGAGTTTGGACAGAAACACAGAAACAGCTAAATGTTTACCATCATGTCCTTCAAAGGAAACTTAAGTACTGTATATGTATGTGTATTAGGGCTGCGAATCTTTGGGTATCCCTAGATTCGATTCAGAATCTATTCTTCGGGTCACGATTCGATTTTTTCAAATCCAAACGATTCGATTCAGAAACGATTAATTCCGATTTAAAAACGATTCTCGATTCAAAACGATTCTCGATTTAAAACGATTCTCTATTCAATTCATAGGATATCAGGATCTACTCCAGTCTGCTGGCATGAAAGCAAAAAGCAAAGTACATTTACGTAGCTTTTGTAAAGGTTTTATCAACTTATTGCAATAATGTAAACACACAATTTATTCATGATTGATCACATTCTTTTAACTTGTACAAACACAACATAATATCTAATAAATAAATTGTAATAAAAAAACCTGGAAAATGAGAATCGATTCTGAATCTTACCATGTTAGAAACGCGATTCGAGTTCGAAATGATTTTTTCCTGCACCCCTAATGCGTATGCGCACATTAACTGTGGGTGCTGCTGGTCTAAAGAGGCTTCAGTTCAAAAAGGTAGAGCCTGACAACGTTTCGATCGACCATTGTGGATCTTCTTCAGGTCATATGATGCACAACGTCGGACTAATTGTACTGTACTTCGCTCTGAATAATAGCATGGCATGGCATCATGTTACCAATGATTATTTGTGTATCTAACCACACACAAATAAAATCCCGCGTTAATTCAATAAAATGTAAACATTTGTTAAATTAACACTCAGTGTGCAATACTATGAGAGAAATGTCTACCTGTGTAGTGGCTACCGAGCTCTAAAACAGAGCTACTGTACTGTGACTAACGCCGGTTATAAATATGAACTTGTGACAATAAACACAGCCACAGCTTGATGTGCGCCACAGCTCTTTGTCCCTCAGCTTGGCTCTATCAAATATTGATTGCACTGAGAGCCTTTGCAAAGATCAAGACGTCCCCCACAAACAAAGTAGCCTTCATGCCAACCCGTCTGCTTTCGAGGGAGCTTTTGCTTGGCAAACATTTCCACCTCCAGACTTTCCCTGCCACAGATCATAAATCCACACCATATTGTGGGAAACAAAAAACCTTGTGAGAGGCTTTACAACAGGCCTTTTGACTTACAACCACCTTTGCTAGAGAGTGTCCCTACAGCATATGCTGTATACTGTACACAGTTTACGTTGTTCCTATAGTCTTAAAAAACGTTTATAGTTACCTTGCAATTCATGCCAGTGCAGTGTCGAATTTTACAATGAGTTTTGACAAGGTTTTAAGCAGACATAAACTATGAGTTTAAGCCCAGAATTTTGTGCAGTGTACAGGGGGTTGCGAGGACTGATTGACTGCTGATTGTACATGAATAGTCCAATTTCCTCTCTGCTCAACCAGTTTTAGTGTGGTAGGTATTGTGGCGTCCTACAGCACATCATTTTCAGAAATAACACCTCATGGTGTACATAATACAATGAAAATTCCACACTTTGTGATGTGGTGAACCACCTATGGTCATGCCAAAGGCAGGTGTTGTTGTGAAACTCAATAGTAATCCTGTTCAGGACAAGAAGAGGAACCGCATGCTAAGATATGGTGCATGTGCTTGGCTGAGGAGCCATAGGGACAAGCGACCCTACCAACTGCTGGCTTGTGACTGAACATGACTATGAGTCAGAATCCGCTTAAACGGAACGATATCTGGTCACAGAAGACTCTCCGCAGACCTCGTGTTGCAGAGCTGCTGGCCTGGGAAACAGAGAGCCATTTGTGTCTGGGCCAGGGGGCAGGGACGTCACAAGGGGGGGGGGAGTGGAACTGAGTTACTAGGGCCCACGGTGGAAGGGCCTGGAATCATTTTATACTTTAGCTATTGAAAAATAGCAGATATACAAACTCACAGCAGCAAGCTTGTAGATCTGCACTCGGTGCCGTGCTGTGAGCTTGTAGATCTGCTATTTTTCAATAGTTAAAGTACCCAGGGCCCAGACCACCTCTGCCAGGGCGGGTCACCGGATGGTGGAGGCCCCCCTCTGGATGCCCACTTCAGTTCTCACTAGACCAGTGTAACAGGTATGGGCCATGGGTCTTTGTGCAACAAGGACAGGTAAATCAGCATAGGGTACATCCACATTGTTCGATTGGTCAATGCACATCAGGTAAATCCATTAAGGAATTATGAACGTAATCTACATGAGGGAAGGTAATCCAGCATAAGGAGACTAGTCCGTCATAAGGGAAAGTATTCCAGTGTGGCAGGCAAGCCTGACCAGTGGTGTAAAGTAGCTAAGTACATTTACTCAAGCACTGTAATTAAGTACAGTTTTGAGCTATTACTTTACTTGAGTATTTCCAACTTCCAATACTTTTTACTTCTACTCCACATCTTGAATCCAAATATTGTTTTTTTACTCCACAATTTTGAAAATGTAGTTTACTACTAGTTACTTTGCAGATATAAATGATAGGTCGCTACAGCGATGGGTCGGTCCAATTAACCAGCGTTGGGTTGGGAAATAACCCAAATTGGGTTGTTCTTAACCCAGCATTTTCGAGATATTGGGGTCTATGAGGATTTAGGGGATCCTACAGTAAATCCTCCAATTTTGGGGTTTATATTTAGGAGGGGTATTCCTGCTCAAAAGTTGCTATTTTGGGCACCTGCTATATCCTTGGAAACACCTCATACATTACCTAACCCTTTCCCTATCTCATGAAAGAGCGGTGTTGCATTAGAAATAAAATTATATTGATACTGTACAGAGAATTGTCACTCACACATTGCTGGTTATTGAGAACTTGAAATTACAGCAAGGTAAAAGAGCTATTCTGTGAGCAGAGTGGGAGCCTAACCTGTGGATTATAACTAAACAGAAAGAATACAAATAAACAGGTAAGATGAAGAATCTGTAAATATTTAAACTATTTTAAAATAGCCGATCTACAAGCTCGCCAGTGAGGCACTCCATAGTGTACATTTCCCAACCTTGATTCTCAAAGTTCGTACCTTTGATTGGCTTTATATAAAACCATAATTTGATAGATATAACTATCACCTAACACTTACTGATTATAGACAATGTTATACAGTATCATTGTAATCAGGTCTTTACAGTATATCCTGCGCAATGAAGAATTAATCAAACTGAACAGACCGAATGGCATGATGCGGCGCAAATCATTGTCTTCTTTGAAAAGAATATCATCTTATATAAACACAAATTACTCCAGAGTGTCCATGCATGTCCATTGGCAGTGCGCACTCTACCAAACAAACAAAGTGGCATAGCGGGTGGTTTTAGGATCCTATATTCGCTTTCCTAAATCTGTGTTGCCAATTTTAGGGAAATAGCAACAACACGTCTGCGGCCAAACCTCCATGCGCAAAGAACGGCATAATGGGCAGCCATTTAGGGATATGCGGGCAAGGCATAAGGGGTGAGGATAAGGGGTGACAGTTGGCACAAAAGAAGGGCCCACAAAGAAGGGCCCATATTGATTGGAACCAGTGTTTGATGGACATAATCATGGATAGACCGACATTACCATTCTTAACAACTTTTACCCTGACAGCCCTATTTTAGGCATGTCATTTTAGGTGAAAATTTTAACAAATTCCCTGAAAACAGCAGATGTACAAGCTCTGCATTTTGAGCTATGAGCTATTTAAAAGAAATAAATGTAGTTTCTGAAACGTTCAGAAAATCTGGGCTAAAAAGAGGAAAATCACCATAACTTAAGTCAAATGATCTTTATGCAACATTCACATTATGCAGGCTAGGCTATACACGCTATTTCAGTTTAGAAATATTAAGGTCGAGTGACATTCAAGCTACACACTCCTTTTCTCGGAGATAATTAGCAAATATCCCTGTGTAAGCGTATAAGTGTGTTTTAGCGCAAGTGTGTGTACAGTAAGTGCAAGTGTGTGTGTTCACCGGTGTACAAGCACCTATGTGCATAATAGTGTGTGTGCTTATTTCATTGTATGCTATTGTTTTGTTCTTATTGCACTGTTCGCTCTTTGTTTTTAACTTGTACAGCACTTTGGTTGACTTGTCATGTGAAATGTGCTATATAAATAAAGTTGAGTTGAGTTGAGTGTGAGTGTGTGTGTGTGTGTGTGTGTGTGTGTGTGTGTGTGTGTGTGTGTGTGTGTGTGTGTGTGTGTGTGTGTGTGTGTGTGTGTGTGTGTGGACCATGGTATTGCAGGGCTCCAACTTGTATCTCCCGGGTCGTTGGCTGGTAATTAGTTTTGCTCTAATGGCTGCCTGGCGAGGTCAGAGGCTTCCTGTAATCCCCCCCCCTATCTGTTCACCTCCTGCTCGGCTCTTACTGCTAATCTCACTAACCCATCTTCTCCTGCCGGCCTCCACTGTTCTCTCTCCTCTCCATCATTTAACCACCTGGTCCTCACCTTCTCTCGCTCGCCTTTTTCTTTTTCATCACCAATCTGTCTCTCTTTCCCTCCTCGCCTTGCAGTGTTGTGTTTATTAACGCTTTGTTACATTCATCTCTCTCTCGCTCTCTCTCTCTCTCCAAAGATAACAATGAGAAATTCCTCCCACACAATCTCTCTCTCTCTCTCACACACACACACACACACACACACACACACACACACACACACACACACACACACACGTGTGCACACACAGTTTCCAAGCTGCGAAGCTCCAGGAGTCGTACCATGGGATATAGCATCCGACTGGGATTCTTGATTTACACATTCCCCCGCAACCAACACCTCAAACTGAGAAACACTATTAGAGAGAAGAGACCATCTGTGCTACAATTTACTATCTTATCTCCCACCTCCATTTAAAACTAACAGATGGACCAGCAGTGTGCGCTGGCAGCACACGGCACATTTGTTGTAGTGGAGCACACAGGAAACAGCATTCATGAACAGAACGACGGACACACATGCGAGGCGAAACATGTCGTTTGCGTGTCTAATATGTGTTTTATTCATGTTAACATTTAAGGAGGTGAGATTCAGGGGGGAGAAAATTTGCTTTTTTTGGTATCTAATTGGATAACTAAAACATAAACAAACAACAACTAGACATGAATGGAAAAAACATCAGCAAAAAGCAATCTTTACATTTCTGTAATTACCACGTCAAGTCGGTTTCAAGCGCTCATATAGCCTCTACACCTGGATCATTACGGTGCTCATTAAGAAGCAGAGGATTAGGACTAATTATGGTGTTAATTAGCCGCTGCTATGGCCCCCGCCCAGCACAGGTGCTGACGCCACACAGCCTCGTTAATATACAGTATAGGCAGCTCTAACCGGCAGTGAGACCAGATCAAATGAAACCTAATTGACAGCAGCTTAACATGATAAAAGCCAGTGATTTGGGGGGCCAGTGCTCACCAGAGTCAGCCCGACCAAGGAAGGGGGAAAATATCTTGTTAACATTTTAATGAAATAGCCTTTTTATTAAAGCCAAAAATGAATAGTGTAATTAAGGATTTGTGCATCTGTGCAGATATCCGCTTTTCAGCAATGACTTGCTCTAGCGAATTGGGAGGCATTATGGAGGCAGGGCAAATGAGGGGTAAAGTCCCTATCATAGTAGGCACTTTTTACTATCAGACAGATCGGCCCATCACCCCAGGGGCAGTAAGGATAACACGTAGGATAACAATTTACAATTAAGGCATTAAGCAGACGCTTTTAATCCAAAGCGACTTACAATAAGCAGGTAATACATCAATAGGATGGGGCCAAACACCCGCAGGGCATTTTTTTTTTTTTTTTTTCTAGTAATGAATTCAAGAACCAACCATTTTTCGGTTCCATATAGAATCCATTTGTTCACAATATTACCATATCACGATATCCAAAAGGAAGCAATATCGCTCGACCCTTTGTGACATGAGGCAGAGCTCCAAATCATCCAAATCAAAACAGCCTGTTTTTGAGAGGTGCTAACGGCGCCTACAAACCTACTGGTTTTGTCTGTCTGTATGTACTGTTGTATGTCCGTCCCACAGTTGGCTAATTGGCCAAGCTTCGCGGGACGCTTAATGCAATTAAGTCACTCACTTCACACTGGGTGTGACTTTTGAGAAATAGCCAGCTCACAATTAAGGACGCTGTTCAAATTTCACCAGTTTGTTTGGAAGTGCACCACAGACCTCGTTAACAAGTTGAACGCCCAGGTTCTTATAATCGTTTCAGTGTCTTCCGGTTTATCTAATCTGCCCACGTTTTTCTTCTAGTCTGTTGATAAAATCCCAACTCCCCCAAAAAGACCAGGGAATCTGGGTGGACCAGCACTTCCTAAGCGGTTGTTTTATGGGACGCAAATACGCAAACTGGGACGTTGGATTAAATCTCCAGATGGCAGATGCAGACCGGTGCCAGTCAGAAACCCCAGGGGCTCACCTGGTAGAGTGCCCCCCCCCCCCCCACCAACCATTCTCTCTCTCTGTCTCCACAGTCTCCACAAATGAACTATGATGATTAGATGACCCCAGAGGTCTGGACTATTATATATTTTTTTTTTTTCTTTTTTTTTTTTTACTACCACAGCAGCTGGAAAGAATCAATGCCACAGTCATTACAGATAGAATTACATTAATTCTGAGCAATGTTCAGAATGAATGTAATTCTATCTGTAATGACTGTGGCATTATAACTGTAATTACCCGGGCTCCTTCAGGTGGTGATATTAATTCTGTCCAGAGAGGGACTGACTGACAGGCAGACTGACACACAGACAGAGGTTCCAGTAATAGGGCTGGCTGAATTTGGTTTTACGAGTCCATCTTAAAGTCCTAATGGCTTTCAGAGGGCCAGACGGGATGGCTGTCTGGTACAAATTAGCCTCATTCACCTCAGAGTCACTTCTGTAATAACTCTCATTGAAAAGAGTTCCCAGAAACTGTCTGTATCTCAGATGCATTACAGACAAGATGCAAGCTTTTATTGATGGGTTATTTAAGGCTGGTTTATACACGCTTGGATGCGCATTGTGTTGCGCACTGAAAATAAGCTTTACAGTGACTAAGATTAGAACATGAGGCCATGTAATCTATTGATCTAATTTAGATCACAGAACTATATCAATTGACAATTTATCGTCATCAAGCCCAAAAAGACCCATAGAAGTCTTTATCCTGAAGGGCTGTTAAAACAGTACAAAGCAGAATTAAAAACGTGTCTGTAGTATTTGTTGAATACATACTGTTCAGTTCCCCAACTCATATGGCTTCAGTCTGCTATGAAGGTAAGCTATTGCATTGAATTCTCCATGGATTCTCTACCATATGAGAGAAGAGAGCCTAACCCCTTGTAGCTCTCTCAACACCAATTTGTATTATCTTTTTAGAGAATACCAATGTCAATGTATACAGTAAAAACATAAACGCGCACAAGTGAAAGGGAGGTGCACAAGCTTGTACTCTCCTTCATTCACGCACGCACGCACGCACACAGGCACGCACGCATGCACACACACACACACACACACACCGGCTGAACAACCTTGGGGTTAAGTCAGAAAGTCATCCACAACCCACAGAGGGGTGCAGTGGGGTTAAGGACGACCACAGCAGAAGAGAAGACGATCTATCTTTTTTTACTCTGTTGCTCGCTGTTGTTGCCTCTCTCCATTCCTGTTTGAACCTCCTCATCCTGACCCCTGACCCCAACTCCTGTTCTCCCATCCAGGGGTGTCGCACCACATTCTGGGCCCTGGGTACAAGGATTCACGGCGGGACCCCCATGTATGTTCTTCATAGGGGGAGGGGTTTAACCCATTTAGACTGGGAACGCATTATTACGCGTTATTTTGTGCTTTAACTATTGAAAAATAGCAGACATACAAGCTCGCAGCGCGGCGCTCGCAGCGCGGCACTCGGTGCCGCGCTGCGAGCTTGTAGATCTGCTATTTTTGAAAAAACTTGAAAATGTGTGCAAGTCTTTGAATTTTTTTAAACGCATGTTTCTATGTCAGTGGTGCTCAAACTTTTTCATGTGAAGGACCCCCAAAAGGATATGTATTTGGCCACAGACCCCCATCTCAATATATTTAGTTCCAGGGACCCCCCAGAAGCAAAATTCTAGTTAAAAATGTTACGTTAAAAAATACATACTGTATATTCAAAGATTTGCAAACATTTTCACAACTTTTCAAAAATAGCAGATCTACAAGCGTGTGAAGCTGTGAGCTTGTATATCTGCTATTTTTCAATAGCTAAAGTATAAAATAATTCCAGGCCCCTCCACCGTGGGCCCTAGTAACTCAGTCCCACCTTTTCCCCCCTTGTGACGCCCCTGCTCCTATCCTCTACCTCCATGACCTCCTGATAGAGCGGGAGGGCGAAGAGAAAACGAGTAAAGGGAGACACTGAGGAAAAGGGAGAGAGAGAGAAAGAGAGGACAAAAGAGGGCAGGAGAAGGGGAGATGAAAGGAAAACAATTATTGTATAATACCTGTAAACAAACTATAGATTGAAGAACGAGGGCAGGATGGCAGGGTTTAAAGGTCAGCGGACATCAGACAGAAGATCCTTGATTTTTACACTTGAGTTAAAGACATGTCAAACTGGGATCGCTATTTTGGGCATGTCATTATACTGTAGATAAGAACGTTTTGAACAGTTCAAAAAATTACAAATCTTAAAAGCAGATCTAAAAGTTCAGCAATCTTTTGCTGTATGACTAAGTATAAATGTTTTAAATTAAAACCAGGACGTTGTAGTAGTGCAGAAGAGAGAGAGAGAGATATTCCCTGAGGAGTCAGAGTGATTACAGTCAGAGGTCATTCTCTCCCTCCATTTTTCTCTCTACAGCGGTGGTTCGCAAGTTATCGCAACCTTTCCGGGCCGCGACCCCCAAAATAATCATATTTTACTGGGGGACTCTCCCCATCTCTCGCTGCTGATTGACTCGTTACCTAGAACAACTAACAAAGTGTCTAACGTTAATTGACTTGGCTTGAGTAGACTATTGGAAAGAAATTGCTTCACCAGTGGGTCTCAAAGTGGGGACACTCATGGTTCCTTGAGGGGGGTCCAACTGGTTCCATACACTCTCAGAGTTGTGGGGGTCCTTGAAATTTGGAAAATGGAACCGAGCCTTAATTTAGACCTGAGAAGGAAGTAAGGAATAGGCCCAATTTTGTTCCAATATGACTGCTGTGCATAGAGCCCTGTTGCAGCTGCGGCCTGGCTACACTTTTCGAGGAGCTTACATAAATGAATAAAAATCTTATTCCACAACTGTCAGCCACCACAGTGCTACCATTCTCAAGTGACACGATTATTTTCATTGTCAGGTGTGAACGCACCTGCCCTTTATTAAGCTTAATGTATACTCCATTTATATATATAATATATATATATATATATATGTATTCATTTATACACCATTTCAATTAATGTGAGGGTGTTTGTGTGTGTTGTCACGGAGGTTCAAAGCCTTGTACTTGACTGTACAGTACAGTGGAATAGCCAATTTACAAGACATGCAACATGTCGATGCAACATGTCGATTATGCCCAGCCGATTGGCTACGGACATAGACGCCCTCTTGTCTCGTGGCCCTTATATGTGTCTAAATATTATGAGGTCACCCTTTTCCTCTCTCTGATTGGCTATGGGCATAAACAGACACACACCGATTTGACTAATTTATGTATGGCCCTCTTCAGGCCCGGTGGCAGGACTCAATGGCTGAGGGGGCCGACGGTGAGCTTAAGGTTACGATCACTATGTAAACTAGAAAAATATTGTTCCTTCGAAACAATTGTGGGCTCGCTTCAAGCCAGAAAACAATGGCTATAAAAGCACAAAATGTCAAGATCGCAGGCAGTGCTCTCTTTGACGTTACTGACGTCAAAGATTGGTCCATTTTGTTCCAAAAATGTGTTGTGCAAAAGTTGACCCGCTGGTGGCGCTATAACAGGCCAATGTGAGAAGGTTGGTATCTGTTCCTTGACCTATTGGGAATGTGCTTGCAAGATTTCACGCACATCCCAGGCTGTGTTCATGATTTGAGGTGTTTTTGGCCTTGGCCACTTTATCGCTGCTTGCAGCTATATTTATAATTATTATTATATTTTTTTTGTGTGTGCACTTCATAGGCATATTAGATAAAGGTCCTTTGATTGTGTGTAGAATATTTCATGCAAATTGCTAAAAAGAAATCCTAGAATAAAAACGGTTTTAAGCGTTTCACAAACTGCTCAAAATGATATAGCGCCCCCCTTTGGCCAATTGGGGTATGATTGGTTTTAGTGATATTTGGAATAACACTCTACATCTTTGCCAAATCCCATGAACATGCTACTTTGCATGTATGATTTAGAGGCAGAAGAATAATTTGCATAAAAATGCAATATTCATTGAATTATTTAAAAAAGCATGTTTCAATTTTAAAGAAATCCGATCTGACAGATCTTTAGATATCGGTCCAAAGTTCACGTAAAAAAAGATTTGTGCACGTGACGCGAAAATTTCAGAATAAAAACGGGTTTACGCGTTTTACAAACTGCTCAAATTGGCGGAAAATCTAAGGGCGGAGCTTACTTAACAACAACACAGATGTCTTCCGCTTGAGTCAAAGCACGCGTGTAACAAGTTGCATGTCTTCAAACGAAACGAGTCAAGACTTATGCCCGTTTGAAGTTTGAATTTTCAAACGCTTCGTATAGCGCCCCCCTTTGGCTAATTGGAATAAGATTGGTTTCAGTGATATTTGGACTAACCCTCTACATGTTTGCCAAATGCCATGAAAGTAACACTTTGCATGTTTGATTTAGAGGCAGAATAATAATTTGCATAAAACCGCAATATGAATTGAATTATTAAAAATTAATGGTTTAACGTACAAACTTCTCACCACATAGACTGTATAGGTATTGGTCCAAAGTTCATGTGAAAAAAGTTTTGTGCGCTTAACTCAAAAATCCCAGGAGGAGATAGATTTTTACTGTTTTTCATATTATTCCGAATTGTGGGAGACCTAAAGGTCAGAGGTCAAAAGTTAGAGGGTAAAAGTTGTTCGGCATGAGGAGACGCATAAGTGTATACAGGTTTCATGGCTGTATGTATAACACAGCATGAGCTATACCTGTTCAAATTTCGCACTTTCGAAGGCTTCCTACAGCGCCACCATTTGGCCGATTGCTGTAAAAAGTAATAGCACACGTCGCCACTGTAAGCTGAACACATTGATGTTTTTATTTTCATTTTCTCACTAAGTATGTAGGAGTAGAAAGGAACCGAAGTTCCCGTCTACTGTCTGACTGATAGATAAATAATGACAACATCTAAAGTGTGCTCGCCTGTTACAGGCGAGCCCACAACTAGAGATACTGTTCCTACGAAACAGTGTTGGCGCGCTCATGACTATATTCTCCAACGTGCTCACTGTCATGTGAAGCTCAACCAATACTCCAGCTACCACCACTCCCAGATGTTTTCCGCAACTCGATTGCACCTCATTGGCTAAGGGCCCTGCCTTTGTACTGTCTGCGACGGAACTCGCTATGCGGCGGAACTCACTCTATAAATAATGAAGATAACATAGTGTTCTCGCTTTCAGCGAGCCCACAATTAGTGTTTCGCCTTTGTTTTCGAGTATTTGCCGGTCCACTGATGGGGACGGGAGGTCCAAGTGAGGGGGATGGGCCCCAGGCGTCCCCCTCGTGCCGCCGGCCCCGGCCCTTTTGTCACGCTGTTCAGACAGTCGAAAGTTTTTTCACCCGTGTGGACAGACTGGTGACTGAAACTCTTTACACATTGTTTACAGTGGAAAGGTTTTTCTCCAGTGTGGATTACAGGATGACACGGGAGTGAATTTTCACTCCCATCACATCCCACTCCTGCAGAAAAAAATCCTGTTCCATCCCAATCCTGGGCCAGAGTAAAAAAATAAAACCCGTCCTGTCCCACTCCTGTTCAATGACTCCTGGTCCCATCCCGCTCCCGAGAGAGAGGGAAAAAAAGTATCGCACATATTATATTTGATATCATGTTTATTATTATTGCGACCGAAGGTCGCAGTTTACTGCGTTCTGGCTCTGCCCCTCCCTACTTATTGGACAGAGATCTTCCATTCTATTTCGCAGATAGTAGGGCAAAGAGTGGAGCCTACTCCTTTGGGTGCTCTGTTCGGGGTCTTCCCCACATTGCCATCACTCTCCAAACTGGAGAACTTATTTTAATTAATTGGAAATCCCCTACCCCTCCCTCTTACACTCACTGGTTGAGAGATACTTTGCACTGTCTAAAATGAGAGAAAATTAGACTCTCACTAAACGGCTCATCCAAGATGTTTGGGAAGGTTTGGGGCCCATTTCTTAAATTTGTCCTATATCTGAATCCATCTCTAATTGAGGATATACTATAAGGACGCATGAGGTCTGCTGGAGCTTTGAAATGAGGGGTTTGCTGTGACGGGTGTGCTGTCCTGTTAAGCGGATTATATGTATATCATAGATATGGATATACCGTATGTTGTTTGACTGATGTATATGTTTGTTTGTTTTTTTGTCTTTGGTTGTCTTGTCTGTGTTCATTCACTTAGTTGTAACAACCTTCTACTTTCTTTATCCTATTTTTTTTAATTGTTGTTTTGGGTGAAAATGCAATCCTTTTACCATTGTTGTATATTGATGAAGCTGCTACTCAGATTATCGTACCACTTATTTCTCTAAATGCTTCAAGTGAAAATCAATAAACAAAGTAAAAAAAAAAAATTCACAGCTTGTCTGTGTCCGTCCGTCCGTGTAGACATGTACACATGTTTACGGTCTATGGGTTTGCCACTCTGACATCATGCTCTGATGTGACTGTGATGTCAGGGGAACCACTATACCAGAATGGGTTTGCTGCTCTGACATCACGCTCTGGCTTCACTGTGATGTCACACCCTAGTAAGCCCATATATGGAGTTCCCTGATGTCATCAATATTAATGATGCCCCGTTAGAGAGATCCCTGTGATGCCAGGGGGAACAAATCCCTTTTACTGTATGCCCAAATATGGAGAAATGGAGATCCCTGTGATGCCAGGGGAACAAATCCCTTTTATGCCCATATATGGAGATACCTGATATCCACATCTCTGATGTCCACATCCCTGATGTCCTTTAAGGCGAGGTCGCTTGGCGCCCTGAGGCGTCTTACTAGTATAATGTATCATTTTATAATTTTGTCAGGTCGACGACCTCATTTTCCTGTGCTTTTTTTCCTCCCAAACTGCTAATAAAGTAGCCTATTAAATCAATCATACAGGGCTGGAAATGATTGCAACTCAGTTTGAGTTCATACCTGGTGTCTTTGTCTTCTGTCTTTCTCCGCTGTACTGTACTCACTACTGTACTCTGGGATTGTGTATTCCAATATAAAGGATGAAACTGTGCTCGCTTTCCATAGATGATTATCCAAAAGACGATACGATATTGTTTTGGTAGGCTGCAGCATTACAGGGCTGGCACACGACGTGCCGCACGTTGGAAATTGCAGAAACATTTTCATTTTCATACTCTTCTCTATACATTTTGTGTTCTAGATCTATACTTTTTTTTGTGTTTTAGTTCTATATTTTTATGAATTCTTAATGAATGTCTGGAGGGCCAAATTGTCATGTGAAGCTTGACCAATCCTCAATAATGCATGCACGGGACAGGACACGGACACAGGACTCCTTGGAAGCCTATGGGACAGACTGTACAGGACAGACAAAGCCACTCCTTGGAAGCGGCTTTCACCGCTTCAAAAACAGCAACTGTGACGCAGTTTGATCAACTGGTCTGTGATGATTCCCACTCATGTCCAATCCCATTGTCTTTTCATTCCTGTCACGTCCCGATCACGGCATTAATACAAATTTGACTCCCGTCCTGCGGGAATTCCCGTCAAAAAGTCATCCTCTGGTGTGAATACGCTGGTGTTTTCTCAGGTTACCTAACTCACTGAAACTCTTTCCACATTGTTTACAGTGGAAAGGTTTTTCTCCAGTGTGGATACGCTGGTGTTCGCTCAGGTGACCCAACTGACTGAAACTCTTTCCACATTGCTTACAGATGAAAGGTTTTTCTCCAGTGTGGATACGCTGGTGTATGTTCAGGTTACCCAACTCACTGAAACTCTTTCCACATTGTTTACAGTGGAAAGGTTTTTCTCCCGTGTGGACACGCTGGTGACCTTTCAGGTGATCTATCCTTCTGAAACTCTTTCCACATTGCTTACAGTGGAAGGGTTTTTCTCCAGTGTGGATACGCTGGTGTATGTTCAGGTTACCCAACTCACTGAAACTCTTTCCACACTGTTTACAATAGAAAGGTTTTTCTCCCGTGTGGATAAGCTGGTGTCTCTTCAGGTGACCTAAATGATTGAAACTCTTTCCACATTGTCTACAGAGGTGAGTTTTCTTTCCCGTGTCGGTCAGACGATGTCTCTTTGCTTCCGATTGCGTTGGAGCCTGGGTCGACTGTTGACTGCTGTAAGGTCGTGATTCTTCTGAGTTTCCTTGCTGCTGGCTCGCGCGGAACAGCAGGTCCATCTTCAAGGCTGCTATGCATGGGCTGCAATGGTCCAATAATGTAACTAGTGATGTGTGACCTTACGATCAGGGATTGGTTACAGGGCAATTATCAGCTGAATATCAAGCGTATGGATTTCTGCTGGAATAGTTCCTCTTGTAGATGGTCTAAGACTCCAGGATGTCTCTCTACATGTGTGTTTTCAAGATGTGGAAGTCTGGTTTTAAGCTGAGCTGATTCGAAGCTCACATCATCATCATGTTGTCACTATGATGTCAGCCATGCCCAAATATGGAGTTCCATGTCATTTACTAAGATAACGTTTCAGCCCAAACAAACCTCAATTGTCTTCCAGTATGAAATTAAAGCAGCACTATGTATTCTTGAGTGGTGATAACTGCTGCTACTTCTGGTTTTGTGTGTATCAGAGGCTTGCGTCCGCTTTGCCTGTTTT
Source organism: Nannobrachium achirus (assembly GCF_963921795.1). NCBI lineage: Eukaryota > Metazoa > Chordata > Actinopteri > Myctophiformes > Myctophidae > Nannobrachium > Nannobrachium achirus. The sequence goes on from NC_137819.1 coordinate 28,891,217, forward strand.
ATAGTAAGTGAAACTTGACCAATCAAGGAAATTGGCCCATTTATAGTCTGGTTGGCCAAAATGTCACTCACCAAATCCACCAATCGTCAAGCTTATTGGACACATGCCCGTGTATGCCCAATCCCATCTATGCCCATCTGGCATATGCTATGCTACGGACACAGACGGCCCCTCTTGTGGCCCTTATATATGCCTCACTATTATGACGTCACCCTTTTCCCCTCTCTGATTGGCAACGGGCATAGACGGCCCCTCTCGTGGCCCTTATTGCGACCAAAGGTCGCAGTATACCATGAGAAATGTCGCAGCTTGTCTGTACGTACAGGAAGTGATGTCACGTGACATCACCTCATCAAAGATCAAACCCAGGATATTACAGGTGATATCACAGGTGACATCACCTATGTAAAAGTCCATATATGGGTATCCCTTTTATGCCCATAAATGAAGATCCCTAATGTCATCGATATATATCACTGGCCAGATGGCAAAGGCATGGCCCATATCTGTGTGGCTGGTTCAGATAGGGATCTCCATGTATGGGCATAAAATATATTGTATGTATATGGATACCCTAAAGGGGAAGGTCGCACCAATTGGCCATCTGGCCAATTGGTGCGACCTTCCCCTTTAGGGCGAGGTCGCATGTCGCCCTGAGGCGTCTTACTAGTATACTGTATGCCTCGATGTTATGACGTGCCCCATAATCTAGGGCAGTTTGTGTACCACTGCCCTAGAGGTTTTGATGTATGGATATCCGTCCCTGTTGACATTTCCCTCCTTGCTTCCTGAGACATGTTGAACACAGACACTCAGTCACACACAGACATACATATACTTTTTCCAAGGGTTTTCCCATTAGATACAGAAACACGGACATAGATTTGCCTAATCTATAGATACATTAAAAAGTCCTTACATTGTCACTTTAGAAATGTGCAGATAGTACCCTCCATACACTTAAAATGTATGCTGGTTTGTTTACTGTTGAGTGAGAAAACAATGTTGCACATTAAGTTAAATCATCTGGGGACCCCCCAAAATAATTTGGGGACCCCCATGGGTTCTCAACCCAACCCAGGTTGAAAACCAGCATAAATATTAACCCACAGGTTGAGAACCACTGCTCTACAAATATGTATCTCTTTATCTGTCCTGTCTCTTCCCATCTAATCTGTCCACCTGCCTGCCTGCCTGCCTGTGCTTCCCTCTCTCTCTCTCTCTCTCTCTCTCTCTCTCTCTCTCTCTCTCTCTCTCTCTCTCTCTCTCTCTCTCTCTCTCTCTCTTTCCTTCTATCTCTCTCTCCTTCTATCTCTCGCTCCCTTTCCCTCCCTATAATCCGCACTCTGCTGAGAGGTGTGAGAGACTGCAGAGCCAAGGTGAGCCCAGCCCATCAGCTTGGTGCCCTCAGAGGGGCGCGTCAGGAGAACAGCACAGTCAGACAACACAAGGCCAGCATCCCCCAAGACACGGCTCCCGCTGCGGGTGAGGGCGCTTCGTTGGAGCTTTGTTGACATTATTTTATCAATGTTGTTTCATTAAAGGGTTTTGCCGCAACAACGTTGGAAAGAAACTGCTGGACACGCACACTAACAAGATAATTAATTACTGACTTAATTACTGCCGGGTAGAAGAAAAGCAATTCACAATGAAATATTAAGTTATGAGACATTTTTTATGGAGTTGCTAAGAAGAGAGTAACATTTGAGACAATAATTACCTGCAATGATGATGGATTGAGTAATTAAAATTGGGTGAAAAGAAAATTTCATCAATATGGATAAGTATTCTTTTTAACGACCCCTATCATTTTATTATGTGTACTGTTTGTGTGCGTGTGTGCATATTTATTACTACTATGTGTTATTATTTTGGGCAATTTGTATGGTTGAGAAAGATTTTTACTGTCAGCATTACCATTAATTAAAAAAATGCAGCCCCGGTGTAGGGTTAGGATTAGGCATTTATTTTAGAGGTTAAGACTGGGGTGAAGGTTAGTAAGAACGAAATTTACTTTATTGGCAAATCCAAAGAACTGCTACCTCCAGAAGTTCTCGGTTGACAGTAATACAGTTGTCGTCAGCTGCATCACAGGTGACAACACAAGTAAGCACGACAAAGTGATGACCGACTTCGTGAGGTGGAGCGAGGTGAACAGACTCAACGCCATCAAGACAAAGGGGTCCCTTGGGTCCCTAGCGTCATTCATGGGGAGGTGGAGCCGTTTGTGGATAGCAAGTTCTGGGATTGCACCTGCACAAACAACTGGACTGGACTGCTATTCTTTATGGTAAACATTTCTTGAATATGATGTCTCTCCATCATGTTGAATCTATACTGTACTTTTATTTCCCTCCTTGCCCTGAAGCCTGTTCTAAACTGCTGTACTGTCTTTAACGCCTGGATTTCCCCCGGGGGGATCGATAAAGGTCTTATCTTATGATATATCTTATCTTACATCATTCAACTTAAACGAAAAAAGAAGTATAGTTGCTGCACCTTTTTTCAGAAAACATGTCACGGAGAGGGAGGTAGTCAAAACGTCTATGCTATAACTTTGCGTTGTATAACAGCACACATTACATTGTCTCTGGAATGTCATCTTCTCTCATTTTCAGTTTTCTGGGCATCCTAGTCACTGCTGATTTCCATCATTCATCATTACAGAGTAGCACAGCTGAGAGCCCTGCCAGATAACAATGCCAGAGGACATTCACAACCAGGCAGATACAACTAAAAAAATAAAGGCAATGCATGAGTCAAGCTTAATTTATAATCCATTGCTAGAGGGTGTCACTTGCCAAAAAGAACGGATCTACAAGCTAACAACATGTCGCATCGTGACGTGTTAAGCTTGCAGACCAGGCAAGCATCACTGACATACTGTAAGTACTAGTACAAATGATACTTAACACCGGGTTCAAGCACATCTGTTGTGCCACAGCGTACAATTCTCTGGCAGGCACACTAAATGTGTATACAATTACAACACCAAAAAAACCTACATTAAAAAGTACATCCTATACAGTGTAATATTGTCTACAGGATAACAATGCACTCACAGGGCATAGCGGCCACTGAATTGCTCAGAGAGAATGATGACGATGGAAGAAATGGCTATAAAGCAATAACCTATGGCTGTCTCTGAGTTGTGAAATCACAATTGTTCAGTCTAAAAGGTTTATGACTTTGAAATGAGTTGCATTTTCCACCATCGTCTGCATAGCATCACATTATGGACTTTGGTTCAAAAACTTGTCAAATTCATTCCAAGACACAAGAGGCTGTTCTGGATTCTTGCCCAATAACCAATTAAGCTAGTTCATTCTTTATCTTATGGAGGAACACAAACATAAACAGGAGATGCTGAGCTCAAGGCTGTAACAGGTCAAATATTTTTTTTTAAATCACACCCGTGTGAACTGAGCGGTGGTTGTGTGTGTGTGTGTGTGTGTGTGTGTGTGTGTGTGTGTGTGCGTGCGTGTGTGTGTGCGTGTGTGTGTGTGTGAGAGAGAGAGAGAGAGAATATTGCAGTTGATGCTCAGACTAGACTCAAGAGCACCCTCTCTGGTCACTGAGTGGTAGTTCAGGCTACATACACACATACATACATACATACATACATACACGGATACACGGATACATACACGGATACACACACGGCCATGCTATGGAGCGGTCTACCACCGCTCAAAAACACATAAGTAATCAACCAAATTCAAAGCACTGTTTAGGCAAGAAATTTGGCATTTAGGAACAAAATAAAATAAATTATGAGTATTTAATCAACTGGTATGAAGGGACAAAGGCAGTTCCTTGTCTTACACATTGTTCGTCCCAGCCCAAACAACTAACTACATCAAATATAACAGCCATAAAGACTATCTAAAAAATAAATACAATTTTTGAATGATCACCAATCCAAAATCTCACCCAGGAACATACATGTTCTGCGAATAAACTCACTTTCCTCATAACCTTTTCTCTCCAGATGACGTTCCGTTGGGAGTTGAAGAGGTAAGATGAGGTGTCTCACGAGGACACGTCGCAAGTCAGAATCACCATATCGCAGACATCTCCCAAGTCTCCCGGAACATCCGCGAGTCTCCCAGAAATCAGCGTATCCTCCCGGGCTCCCGCGAGTGGCACTAAACCTCACGCAAATCCAGACCGCTCACACAAATGCCGGCCATATCCGGGAGAATCACAGTGATCCGGTCCAGCAATGCGAAAATATATGTTTTCATTCGCCGGTCAAACTGTCATTCTGGCAAATGAATCACTGTCGTCTTATAGACATAAATATCTGTGACTGTGATTTACTTTTGGAGATTTGGGTGGGAAAAAGTGACCAACCACTGGTCTCAGATTACAGAGACTGCCTTCTCCACTCACCAGCGCGAAGGATAATCAGCTGACAACAGACAGTAAACAGGTTTCTCTTGTAATGACTGATCGTCTTGCTTAATATGAATAAAATAACAGTAGGCCTACTTTATAACTGTCGGGTACTTTTTCCGCAATGAGTGGTTGGTGGACAGGACAACTGGACATAATAGCTACGTGCGTCAGGCTGCGCTGCGATTGTGTTGAGCTTGAGTGCATAGTCAAGTGAAGTGATTGAGACTGAGAGAGTGACATTAACTTTCTTCCAAATAGGTAAGACATCATACTTTATATTAAGCCTATTACTGTATATTAAGCCTAAAATGGTTCTGTTCTGCCGTCGTGCACTCGCGCAGGGTCCTTGACATCACAAAGTTTGAGAACAACTGATATAGCAACATAAGTTTTCACTTAACTGTTAATATTTAGAAGACATTTTAGAATTGGCCTATAACAAGGTTATTTCTGCCGCCGTGCAGATCCGTTATTAACCGTTTTTAGTGGTAAAAAAGGGAGGCACGTGAGTGGGCACATGAGTGGGCACATGGGCACGCACAGACCTCCCGGAAATGAAAATCTCCAGGTTGGGATGTCTGATATCGTCGTTGTCGGATGGAAACCTTGTATGTTCAAAATCGTTTGTTTTGCATTTATCATTTTTTAAATGATTTAAAATAGTGAAAATAGCCGATCTACAAGCACACAACGGCATTGTGTGCTTGTAGACCGGCTATTTTCCCTACTTTTGTGCAACACTTTTTTATGATGAAACAGGACTTTACAAAAAAACTGACAATATAATTCAATCCAATCAACTGCACCCCCATCTCTACATTTTACCTCTGCCCCTCTCCCCTTCTCTCTCTCTTCCTCTCAACACTTCCTTAACTCCGAGACACTCACATCTGCCCTATTTTTTTTTATACATTTTTTTCAAATCAATTTCCATCTCCATAACACTCCCTTTCTCAATATCACTTTGCGCCGCCGCGCAGGGCATGTGAAGATCGATGCTGGAAAAAAAGGGATCGGAGATGAAATTAGAATTGAGCGACGGACCCTTTCATTCCAAGCTCCAGAAGGAGGGAGAGGAGAGGAGAGGAGAGGAGAGGAGAGGAGAGGAGAGGAGAGGAGAGGAGAGGAGAGGAGAGGAGAGGACGGTTGGGAGGGTGGTGTGTGCGCGCGCGTGTGTGTGTGTGTGTGTGGGAGAATGTGTTGGCGTGCGTGCGTGTGTGTGCATGTGTGCCCGGATCAATGTGCACATACAGTACAGCAGAGACACTTGCATGATTAATTAACAAATTAATTGATTGTTTAAGAGCTTGGCGATAAGGGGCGATAGGGAGCCAGTGGCGAGGTTTTCACTGCCGAGGTCTTAATCATGTTGATATGTCTGCAGTGGTGTCTCAAGGGTGTCGGGGAAGGAAGTCGATACACGCAGGGAGGCAGAGGGTAGAAAGAGAGGCAGGAGGACACACCGGTGTGGTATAAAAAAAAGAAAGAGAGTAATCAGAGAGACAGATGGAGACAGATGTTATCAACTGCTATCAACCACTGTAAAGTGGTTAACAGGGACAGAAAGGGCTAGTCCCACCGGCTCTTTATCAATATTGAATATATGGGGGCCATAAGAGAGCGTGCCACCTTTCTCAGTTCAATATCTCTGTAAAAAAGAAAAGTATGAAGCAATCTCAAGAAGTGAAACTTAAAATTGAATGAGAAAGCAACTTGATAATGTAGGTAGCATACTTCTAGTCTATGTGCCCAGTAGCTGAGACAATTATACCCTGGCCTATCAGTACGACACTGTCTCGACGCAGACGTCATGCATCACATCAGGTTGCATTGGACAGTTGGCTTCTCAAAAGAATAGCGTTGACAATATCAGTCAGTTTATCTAGCCTATATCCCTACCGTCTGCAAAAGTCTTAGACTCAGTCAGCGTGAACTTCTGATGAACTTCCTACATGTGAATGCGCACAGCTATTTCCACACGCCTGAGTGTTACATTCCCATCATTGCAGACACACCTGTATAACCTTTGTGAAGAAAAATAGCTTCACCATCAGCATAAGTTCCTGGATGGGTCTTGTATTTGGAATTTTGTCTAGACATTGTTAGCAGAAACACACTGGTACTTGCTTTAACCCATTTAGAACGGGTACACATTTTGTGTATCATTATTTTATGATTTAACTATTGAAAAATAGCAGATATACAAGCTCACAGCGCGGCACCGAGTGCCGCGCTGCGAGCTTGTAGATCTGCTATTTTTGAAAAAACGTGAACATTAGAATTTTGACCCGATTCTATAAGTGTCTTTTGAATCCTTCTAAGGTTTTTTGAAAAACCTATGTTTCTATGTCAGCAATCTGGCCAGCCATCGTCAAAGAAAAGGTCCTTTTCACTTAACTGGAGCTCAGTTAGTCTGTTCTTGAGAGAATACTATGTCAGTGGTTCTCAAACCTTTTCATGTGAAGGACCCCCAAACTGATATTTATTTGGCCACGGACCCCCATTTCAAAATATCTAGTTCCAGGGACCCCCCAGAAGCAAAATCTGATTTACAAACGTTCGCTCTAAAAATACATATATTCAAAGATTTGCACACATTTTCACGACTTTATCAAAAATAGCAGATCTACAAGCTTGCAGCGCGGCACTCGGTGCCGCGCTGTGAGCTTGTATATCTGCTATTTTTCACTGGTTAAAGCAGTCAATAATGCTAGGCCTAAATGGGTTAAATTATTTATGGAGCTTTAACCACAGAAACCCTAGAATCCCCATTCTGAGCCTGTCATAATAGGTGAACATTTGGCAAAAGTCGACATTCAGTATAGTAGGACGAGCACACCATTCAAAGTAATAGGGCGACAGAAAAGCAGAAAAGAACATGGCGGTTGAGTTCAATGGAGAAGTGGCGCCATTATATATTCGGTTCCACTTTCGAAATAGAGCTTCAATCAATGTTGATTTGGTGTAGAGGGAAACAAGGAGCAGACCAAGGAGCGTTCGCCGACCTCGGTCAACAAAGTATAGGGTTTAACTTTGGTCAGTGCTACTGAAAAAATCACACCCAGTGTGAAGTGAGCTGTGCCTTTGAGTAGTTCATTTCATTAAAGGGATAGTTCACCACAAAATTACCTTTCTTTACTCACCCCATTGAGCCAATAATTTGATGACCAGCAATGGTTCCCTATGGAGATACAAAGAGTCTCCTCAAATTATTGGCTTAGCAATGCAACAAAAAATGTGTTGGAGCGCCGAGGCACCGCTCAATAATATCCTCCTGCTATGGACGCTTCCCCAACCGACCAGAGGAAACAGGCCTCGTACATTTCCTGACACAATCTCCAGGAACACAATTCCAAGAATTGAGAGCAACAATGAGATAACAAGACCAGTTGGAAAGAGGTGGCATTTAAGTGCCAGTCAAACAAAGATGATGATGATAAAGGTTTGGACATTATTAATTTAGCGGTTCAAACACGTTAACAATGGGCTACTGATGCCTTCCTTCCAACAAACACTGCCTTCTTAACAATTGACATTGGTCATAATAGACAGTGACAGAAAGACAGACACACAGATGGTGTCTGCAGTTCTTAAAGACCCAGTGAAATGAAAAATATGTTTTTCACACTTTTAGAGCTTATCCGTGGTAATCATATGGGCATTCCTAACACAAGATGCCAAAAAAATAGAAAAGAAACACTTTTTGTGTATTTTTATATCAAAGGTCCCTAAATAGGCCATTCTTAATTATTTCCTGTGAACAGAAATGTGCTGTGTGATGACATTGATAGACTTTATGAATATAAATGAACCTTTGATTACAATCACCTGTTTGTTTCCCATTGCTGGCTCCCATTACTCCCATTACTCAGATTTTACATCCCATCGCCTGAAGGGCTGGTCCCTTCTCATTGGTTCAGAAACACACAGGCTTCCTTTTCAGACTGAAACTTCAAAATAAAATACCCCAAATAGTCATTTCATTGGGTCTTTAACCACATTAAACCTAATGTCCCTATTCTGGGGCAAACATTAGGGGAAAATAGCTGATCTACAAGCTCACAATGTGTTGTTTTAGTGAAGAGATTTGGTTTACAAGGAATAGGGTTTACACAGTATAAGGTGGTTAATGGAGCTTCAATTTAAGTGATCGTGGTTTCCAAGTTTATATTCTGCCGGCCAGCAGCATCAGATCCATTGATTAAAATGCAATAAAACCAACATGACCAACGAGACCACGTGACTGTGTCCCATTTCAGCACGTGATGCTAGCATCATAAATCACTGGACAGTACAGCGGGTGGCTTCAGGCAGGGTTTACTGAAGCAATATTTCATTGTGTAACTGCTACATGCTAGCGTGAGACAGGACCCTAACAGCCTTGCATGTACTCGGGGTGGCTGGACTGGACTATTTCATTTTTTATGGCTTTTATTTAGCCAGAGAAGGTTGACACAATGCACTTGCGTTTCTTTTTTTCTTTTCTTTTTTTTTTTAAACAATAATCACCCAAGTTTCTAGAAAACTCCATCTGTGGGTGGCCCAAATGCCCTACTGCTGGCCAACCACTGACAAAAAAAAAACACTGGCAGGTTTTCGGAACTGGCCAGTAGCCCACCACCAATGAGATGCAAAGTGAGTAGAAAGAAACTATTAAAATGAGCCTTAGTGAGCATTAAATAAAGTCTGAGTCTCCAAAACAGGATCGGACCCAAAATTATATTACACCATTATACTTTACATTATTGGATCCAAAATAAATGTACAGTCTGTGACAAAACACCAGCCCCTATAACCCTACCTACAAGACTCTGCTTATGGGTCACAACCCTCTCCAACTCCATGCTTTATTCAACAGCATTAAATATTCTGAAGCTATTTAATATTGTACCTGTTGCAGTCCTATACAGCAGACCTACACGTTTACACAGGGATGACCTCACACTACAGCATCTACCAGGTCTCGCCCCAGGCTACTATAATTCAGGGCTAATGCATATCATATTCAGTGATAATGTAGCTAAACTGACATGACAGACACAAGTCTGTACACGATGATGTCATGATGTCTGTACATGATTCTGGGCAGCTTCTTTCTCCCCTGCTACAGTATGGTCTCTGCTACCTACAGTATATTAGTAAATATTCAATATACACCATGGTGTAATGGAGCAGGCCTAGTGGTCTGTACTCTCTATAGGCATGTAGTTCTATTGACATTCTCTAGTTAAGTTTCAGCTTAATACTGCCCAGCTATCCCGGTCGCCCTAAAGTCGTTTAGGCTGTACTGTGTGTGATTGACTCCTGGATTATTTGTACCTTAATTCTCCAGACATCCTCTCTTGTAAAATGACCCTCTGCCTCACTGTCTCCCTCTCTTCCCGCACTCTCTCTCTCTCTCTCTCTCTCTCTCTCTCTCTCTCTCTCACACACACACACACACACACACCTCGCTCGCCCATTCACACTCTCACTCGCTCAGTAATTCATGCCGTCTTTCTGTCTCGACCCACCCCTCCCTCCCTCCCTTTCCCCCCCTTTACATCAGTCTGTCTCTCTCTTCCAAGGAGCTATCAGCCTGTCAGTCTGGTTTCCAGTCTGTCTGTCTGTTTCTTTCACATCTCATATGCGCTGCCACGGCACACGTGTACACTCTGTCTGAAATGGAGAACAGGAGATGGGGGGGCGGGGGGTGGGTCGGGTTCTGAGGGGAGCAGGTGAGGGGAGAGGGGTGTAGTAGTGGAGAGAGGCAGATGATGGACAGAAAGGCGAGAGGGGAGTGAGGGAGGCTGATTAATATAGAAAAAGTGAAGAGGAGAGAGAGAGAGAGAGAGGAGATAGTAAAACTGAATGTACGAGAGCAGGTGGGAGAGGGAGAAAAGAATGTGGGGGAGGGGTGGGGGTGTTGTTGCGGAGCAGTGAGAAGCGCGGGGAGAGAGAGAGAGAGAGATGGACTGATGAAGACATGAAAGAGACAGTGCAGGGATTGCAATTCAGCGCACGTGTTAACGCTCTGTTTGACTTTAGGAGGGGAGGCAGATGTGGTTCTGTGTGCGCGCGCGCGGCTGCCTCAGCTCCGTGCCGTGATTCACAGGTTTCTGGATGAATATGGAACGAGCCCCGGTCCACTACATTAGCAGGTTCATTTCCCACAGGGAGACAGACGGTCAGTCAATCCCTCACTTCTGCCGTTTATACTCTGTTCGTACGAAGGAGCCGCGTGTGTCCTTAATGGCCCGGTCTACAAGCTCAACGCGGTGTGAGCTTGTAGATCCGATATTTTCACTGCACAACTATAACACTTATGTTGCAATGATTTTTTCTCTTCAATGTCTCGCGTTGCCATGGTTACCATAGACTTCCATGTAATTGTGCAATTGTGTAAAAAGTGCACGCCCATGCCTAGATGATGCACCACGTGCGTAGATGCTGTTCTACCTCCCTTTGGAAAGAGCGACCATGTTGCTATCCTTTTGCTGCCGAGATGTAAACAACTCACCCAACGTGCGCCGCCTGCTGTGATACAAACACGGCGATGGGGGGCGACATCGGACGAGCAGCTGCGCGACGCGCTAGACAACGTAGACTGGAGTGTATTTGGGTCGCCCTCTGATGACGTCAGCAGCTTCGTGAGTGGCTTCTCTGGATTCATTGAGAAAATCACAGAAGATGTTGTACCCATGGTTACTGTGAAAGTCCATCCCAACCAGAAGCCATGGGTGGACAAATCAGTGCGATCAGCTCTGAAGTCCAGGACAGAGGCATATAAGGAAGGCCTGATAACTGGAAATAATGAAGCATACAAAGTAGCTTCTTATGAACTCAGAGCAGCCATAAAAGCAGCTAAAAAGCGCTATGGCAATAAAGTTGAAACTCAAATGCACCAGAGAGACACAAGAAATATGTGGAAAAACATAAATATCATCACAGATTACAAAACAAAAGCAAATGTGGCTGTGAATGATCTTGCTCTAGGTGAGGAACTAAATGAGTTTTTTGCACGGTTTGAGGACAGTGTTAGTCCAGCCGACATCACCTCTCTGCAGGAGGCTATTGCCCCAGCATTAGCTCTAGCCAAGGAAAGCATGACACCTACCTTCACTATACATGATGTGCGGCTAATACTGAAAGGTGTGAACAGCAGGAAGGCTGCCGGGCCAGATAATATTCCAGGCCGGGTGGTCAAAGCCTGCGCTGACCAACTTGCCCCAGTAGTCCACACCATCTGGAAGGCCTCGCTAGAGCAGGGTGTTGTCCCCTGTATATGGAAAGAATCCATCATTGTTCCTATAGCTAAAAACAACAAGCCAGGCACCATAAATGACTACCGTCCGGTAGCATTAACACCAATTCTCATGAAATGTTTCGAGAAGTTGGTGAAGAACATGATCCTAAAACAGCTGCCTGACTCTTTCGATCCCACCCAGTTCGCCTATAAGAAGAACAGAAGCCCTGAGGATGCAATCTCCCACCTGCTCCATGCCACAAATTCACATCTAAATGATGGCAAGGGGAATTATGTAAGGTGGTTGTGTGTGGACTATAGCTCCGCCTTTAACACGATTGTGCCTCAGAGGCTCATTGGGAAGATCAGGGATCTGGAGATCACACCATCTCTCCTCCCCTGGTACCTCAACTTCCTCACAGATAGGCCCCAGAGGGTGAGGTGGGGAAACAATAACTTCACAGACCCTCGGACCCTGAACATCGGAGCTCCACAGGGATGCGGATTAAGTCCATTGTTCTACACCCTCTACACCCACGACTGTGTGGCGTCACACCCTTCCACCATCATTGGGAAATTCGCGGATGACACAGTGGTGGTGGGGTTGATCTCCAAAAATGATGAGACAGCCTACCGTGAGGAGGTAGAGAACCTGACATCCTGGTGCAAAGACAACAATCTCCTGTTGAACGTGACCAAGACAAAGGAGATGGTCATGGACTTCCGACGGAGTAATAGGACACCCCACCTACCGATCTCTATCAGTGGGACCCCAGTGGAAATAGTAGACAGCTACAAGTACCTGGGAGTACACATCAGCTCGGACCTGACTTGGAGCGCTCATGTCTCTGCTCTGGTGAAGAAGACGGCAGGAAAACTGTACCATCTGAGGAGGCTGAGGAAGCACATTAAATCCCCAGCCCTACTGAAAGCCTTCTACTCTGCCACAGTGGAGTCAGTGCTGACGGGCAGTATAACGGCCTGGTATGGCAACTGCAGCATCACAGACAGAAAGAGACTGACGCGGGTCATAAAGGCCGCGGAGCGGACCTCCCGCACCACCCTGCCCCGCCTGGAGGACATCTACCCCAGACGCTGCAGAGCGAAGGCAACAAAAATAATGAAGGACAGCTCTCACCCAGGCCACCACTTGATCAAGTGGCTGCCGTCTGGGAGGAGATTGAGACACTTAGCCGCAAAAACAGAGAGGATGAAGAATAGTTTCTTTCCTCAGGCCATCAGGGCACTTGGAAATGCCAATTAGATGGTGTATGTACAGTGTACAATTAATTGCTGCTATTTATTATGATCTTAAAACTTTTAACTAGTATTAGGGTATGAATTTTACTGGATCGCACTTTTAACTTTAACTTATGGACTGCTATGCTTCTACTGTCACTGTTATTGTTGTTTTTATGTTGTTGGTTTTATGTTTTTATGTGCAAAGTCTTGGAGTGGCTGCGGCCCTAATTTCACTGCTCATTTCGATGCTGTATGTGACAATAAAAACCCTTGAACCTTGAACCTTGTTCACAGCTTTCAAACAAAAAAATCCGCTTGGAAATCCGTTCAGGCATTCATGATTTATCAGCCATTATGTTTTCTTCAGATGTAAACAAACATGGCTGCCATGTTTGAAAGAATGAGTTGGTATGGGGGTTAAACATGCAATTTCGCGATCACGATCATGCCTAATACATTTCTGGAGGTCCAAAAAAAAAATTTGAAAAAAAAAATAATTGAAAAAAAAAAACTTTTTTTTTTTCAAAAACGGCCCAAACTCGGGAAACTCGGGGTTGGCACAGCGGTAGTACCAATACAAACTCGGGAAACTCGGGGTTGGCACCATATGTGTTTTAAGCAGTACAATGAGAGGGAGAGAAGAAGGGAGAGAGGCACATCTTGTACCCCCCAAATTCGGCACAAACATGGGGATAAATGCATTCTCCTATTGTGCCACCAAAATGTGGAACGCCCGACCACGAAATGTTGTAATGCGGAAGTAGTTAGGCCTTAGGCTCGAATGATACATTGTGGGCGCCCGGCTGTGCTGGCCTACCGGTCCAGGCGCATACCACATGGGCTCGGTGTAGCCTGACAGCGTGCCGCTGGTTCAATTCCCAATCCTGACCAGATGTGCTGCGTGTCACTCTCCGTCTCTCTCCCCATTTCCTGTCAGTCTACTGTCCTATCAATTAATTAAGGCATAAAAAAGCCCCAAAACATATCTAAAAATAAAAATAAAAGAATGATACATTGGAACACAAAGGTCACTCAAAGGTCACAGCAAACCATAGGCAGATAGTTATGAAATTCCCCGTGCAGCAAAACAATAGGGCTGTGTGTAATGCGTCAGATGGCGTGCAGTTCTACCATCCTGACACCTCATGCAGCAAATGCAGGCGGTTGGCTGCCTTGCAGCAGCAGAAAACCAATGCACAGGAGCATGCGTGCGTGCACTCACTCACAAAGCTTGCGCTAACGTGTGCACACATATATGTACTGCATGTGCAAGCTTGTCAGTGTGATTCCTCTCCTCTCTATCTTCATTCTTATCACATTCTAACATTTGCTCTCTCCTTCCACTCCCTTAGGCACGCACACACACACACACACACACACACACACACACACACACACACACACACACACACACACACACACACACACACACACACACACACACACACACACACAAAGCTAACTATCCTGCTGACACATCAGCATCTGCTTGTCTCCATGCAGGGGTGGGATGGGGAGGAAGGGAAAAAGGGATGGCGAGAGGCAAGGGAGAAAATTAAGGTAAAACGAGGAAGAGGATGAAGAATGACTGAACATAAATGGAGAGAACTGAGAAACAGCGGTAAGCTGGAATTGGCATCTTCACGTTCCATTATGCCTATTAGCACTCTATGACTCTCTCTCTCTCTCTCTCTCTGTCACACACTCTCTTCAGGATCGTCAACCCATGCAGTTCTGTGGCCCCCACACATCCACACTAGCACTATGGCCACTATGGTATTTGTATGGCACATTTCAACAAAAGGACATTTGAATTTAGTAAGGGCATCAGGCGCAAACAAATCAGTCAGCTCCATATGTGGGCAAAAGGGAGCATGCCCATATATGGGCATATGCTGATGCCATCAGGGATATCTATTTATGGGCATAAAAGGGACATGGACAGACAGATACAGAGATCTCCATACCCGTGCATACAGGGGACAAGGACTGACAGATACAGAGACGTACAGTACGTGCTGTAGGTGTTCGGGCTGGGTAGTGGCCCGAACACTATACAACTATAAAACTAAAGGCAGCAAATAGCCTACTTATTGTATAGCACTTTAAGATTTAAGTGCATTATAAATAAAACCCATGATTATGAATGATTATCATCTGCTCTATAACAGACCCTAGCTGTGTCCACCAACCATCAACATTAGCCATGTGCAAGCACCCATCTACACCCCAACAGCCCTGTGGCCCATCCCATCTATAGGCCTACCATTACACTGCCATGTATAACATGAACACCACCTACACAGTCAAATCCTCTGTCAATTTAACTCTGAGAGTGGACCCATGATGGTCCATTTGGTTACATGTGTAGATTGTGTACATTCTCTGAGTCACAAACGGATAAATGAACACTGTACGCATGTGCCTCAACAGAACTATCCGTCACTAAATGATGATATTGAGCAGTAAGGCAAACGATGACAGTGATGATGCTTCTCCTCACCATATGGCACCAGCACACAGCCCAAGGTGGGTGGGGACAAGTGATGACTTATCGCAACTGTCATGTACTGTATGAAGGCTAACGACGGCACCATTTTTCATACGTAACAAGGAAGGTGGGCGGTGGGGAGAAGAACCGCTGCCGCTGGATGACACCAACATGTATCACTTCATATGGCCACCAGGACACCAACATCCTGGAGGAAATGCACGTCACAGGCAAGTCCCCGTCATGACTGTCAAGTCGGTCAACTTCCCGTGTTTTTGCGGTCAACAGACCGTAAAATTGGCAGGCGTGAAAACAACATTGTGATTCTAACATGGCATAAAGAGACACTGGAAGGCCCCACTAGCCTGTTTAACTGTGTTTGACAAGACGTCCAGATGGCCAGTGTGCATCTATTGTAAGGCATAATTCCTACGATGCACCATTATTGTACTGTATGTCAACAAGGGTGGTGCCTGGTGCCAGTGGGTATCCAGGGCACCATGCTTCTATTCTCAACCAATACACACTATACATGACCAACACACAGCCATTTAATTGGGGACGTTTGCATTGCTCATTTTCTGCTGCTGCCCTTCCAGGATGTCTACCAACCAGTTGGCCACACTGTCAGGGGTTGACACTAAGGTCTCAGAGGTCGAGCAAGTACAAGCAAGTAAGCAAGTAGGTTAGGAGTGGCTTATTGTCGGTATCAGCCGGTAACACGCGGGAGTCTATCCCTGTTACAATGTGCTAGACCCCTGGGAGATGGATTGCCGTGCTACTCATACACTGGGTTGCCGGTGCCCGGAATCGAACCTACAACCTTGTCGTCCAAAGGCGAGAGATCTACCGACTGAGCTACCCAGACACGGGCAAGTACAGATCATGTTCTACTTGCACCAAAACTCCAAAAGTCATGTCCACTTGCCTTAAAAGTAAACAGTCCGTTATAAAATGATAGGTAGGTGAAAACCAGAATGAGTGCAACTGCTAGTTGTCAAAAGGTAGCATTGTTCTCCATAAATAGCCAATGAAGACGGAATGCACTTACCCGTCGGGCACCCTGGCCACAATAGGCGATGTAAATGGCATGAACCTGCAGTCACCGGAAGTGGCAGAAGTGCTGCGGTTAACGGAAGTTACGTCATGCGTTGCAGTCCGTTTACATGAAGATTGTAGCTCTTAACTCGCTCTTAATAGGTGTCCTTTGTCAGAATCCATGTTTTTGTTTGGATATTGTTTATTACGAGCGCAACCGATGGGTCAGGAGAAGTAGAACAGTTTTGGCAACATCCGGTGAAATTCTCCCGGCGGATTAAGTAGCACCGTTTCATGCAGTTTCAGCCTGTGGTCTTAACCAGGCTTTTCTCTTCGCAGATGAGTAAGCCTGGCTACGCGAGTCTACCTGTCGGGCAACCTGAAAGCAAACTCCACTTGCCCGAACCGAACATTTTATTTACTTGTATACGTTACCCTTAGCTGTAATAAAAGTAAGGGCTCCATATTACAGATTCAATTGGATTTTACAGTAAAGAAGTATG
>NC_137819.1:28913116-28918116 GCF_963921795.1 Nannobrachium achirus
AAATCTTTTAAATAGATATATATTTTTTTGCTGTTTTTTTTTTTTTTTGTGTGTTCAATCATTTTTCGCTTGCCAACAAGGCCAGGTACCACTGACCTTCGACCTAGTTCAAATCACGTCCCTGATTCAGATCCGGAGACGTTTTCTCCAGTCAGCTATAAATTGCTGCCTTTGGGGCTTTTGACATTTCTGTCTTCCTGTTTGAAGATATGAACCCCATCTAGATCCCAGGGCAAGGGATGACCTTGTCTTGTCATTGAAAACTGCTGACAAAAGGCCTAGAAGAGCTAAAATGGGTTTATTGGCACTATGCTGCAGCTTCTGCTTTGCATTGAAAAGCGTAAAGGCAATGTCCTTGAAGAAACTCATTTCTCAAGAAAGTCAACATCGCAGTATCTGGTGATTGATTTTGGTTTAGACATTTCAATATTGTATTATGTCCCCATCAGTGGCCCGACCCAAATGTCAAGGTCAGGGGCGTCACAAGGGGGGGAAAAGTGGGACTGAGTTACTAGGGCCCAAGGTGGAGGGGACTTAATTATTTATACTTTAGCTATTGAAAAATAGCAGCAGATATGCAAGCTCACAGCGTGGCACCGAGTGCCGCGCTGCGAGCTTGTAGATCTGCTATTTTTGAAAAGTCGTGAAAATGTGTGCAAATCTTTGAATATATGTATTTTTTAAGCGAACATTTGTAACTCAAATCTTGCTTCTGAGGGGTCCCTGGAACTAAATATTTTGAGATGGGGGTCCTTGACATGAAAATGTTTGAGCACCACTGACATAGAAACATAGGTTTAAAAAAAAAACTTAGAAGGATTTGAAATATCCAAAAGTCGAAGAATTTTCAAGATTTTTCAAAAATAGCAGATCTACAAGCTCGCAGCACGGCACTCAGTGCCGCGCTGTGAGCTTGTATATCTGCCATTTTTCAATAGTAAAAGTACCCAGGGCCCAGAATTTGCTGCGACACCCCTGGTCAAGGTCATAAAACATTTACTCAGCATGGGAGACAAAGTAGTAAAGTCCAACAGATAGCAAAGGGAAATTAATATAGAATGCATATAGCAGCTTTTTTGCAGAACCGTGAGGATAATACAGCTTTAGTGTGACTGTGTCTGTATGTTAAGCCCTGTACATCGGCTCCTTTCAAGTAAATCGAATTGGACATGCCAATCTTTTCCGCAATGTCACCGACCACGTGAAGTTCTGCTGACATAAGAGAGGGTTGTATTACTGTACCTTCACACTATGCATTGACCAACTCTATTATGTTAATAGCTTGCTCTGCTCCTGGAGATGGGCGTCTATAAGGAACCAGTTAATGTAGCTGTATTCTGGCTCCCTGTAGAGTCTAGAGCGACACAGCCTCTCCTTGTGTCAGGTACACAAAATGGTGTAATGCCAACTTACTTATTAAACTTCTTCCTATGGGTCAGAGAGAGAGAGAGCGAGCGTGTGTGTGTGTGTGCGTGCATGTGGTGTTGCATTTAAAGCAAGCTGGTGCATTAACTGTGTTCTTCTTACTTCATTCAGTGCTTGAACTTGTTTCAACAATTTCCTTGTTGTTATGCTCATGCCCAGTGTATACAGAAGGGGATTGTCTTTTAGTACGGTATGTCACATTGTGACACGTTGTGAACTTGTAGATCTCTTATTTATGTATGTAGAAACAGGGGCTCTATCGGCTTATTTAAATCGATTTACAACACAGCAGTAGTGCACCAATGTTCATCTTACAAATACATTAAATATAGTGAGGAGATGTGTGTCCAGTACATACACAAGATACAATCAAATGTGTTTTGTAATGCCAGGAGCCTATTAGCCTCATGGTAAAAATTGAGTACAACAGAATTTGGCTGCATTTCAAAACTGTAAAATATTAAATAAAGGAAACAGAGATGCGTTGGGTGTTATCTCTCATGGTGGAGGCATGTTTTCTCTGGATGGCTCTCAGTGTGTTTAACCCTGCTGACTTCTGCATGTCAGATAACACGCTACATTAGCTGTATGCATGTTGTGCTGCAGCAAACACAAATACAACCACATCAATCCCCTGCTGGTTCCGTGTACCGCATGTGCACACGTGCAGATTACGTTCAGATGCATAGTCACGCACCCACGCGTGCACAGATGCACACAACATGATGCAATCAGATACCAATACCACGCCAAAACCCCAGCTGCCCTTCAGCCTTTTTCCAGCCCCTGAGCTCATCCTCATTTTCTCTGTCCCTTTTCCTCGTTCTTCTCCTTTCCCCCTTCCTTGGCTCTGACCTCTGTTCTTCTCCGGCACCCCCAGAATGCTGACCAGGCCGATAAAGACCCTTCAGGTGAGATGGGGCGAATGCCACGGCTGCGCTTCTACAGGGAGGACGATATAGCGCAACTTCAAAGACCAGAGTAGAACGGTGGGTGTGAGGGAGAGAGAGGTCGAAGGGAGGGAGGAACGGAAGGGTGAAGACGGAGAAGCAGTGAGAAAATGAGTGATTGCCATTTTGTGAAGCCAAGGACGAGAGGGAGAGTCTGTGTGTGGGGAAAGCGCTGGACGGCGAATGAAACAACAGGACAAGGGGATCAGGTGGATGAACCGATGATTATGATAAAGCAACAATCTGTACAACCTCACCCCCCCTCTCTCTCTCCCTCGGTCTCTCTTTTTCTCCTGCAGCATCGTGTCCCGTCCCTCTCCCTGCGACCAGCCGCTAATTTACGACATGATGGCGCGGGCCGCTTGCCTGAGAGGCAGCCATAAATCTACCTCATCACTGTTAAACACAAGGGCACGCCAAGGATACTGGCCTATGCACAGACCTGGATTAGACTAAGAGAAGAGAGGGAGAGAGAGAGAGGAGTATAACAGAGGGAGGAGAGGAAAGGAGAATAAAAGAGAGAAAGGGAAGGGACCATACAAGAGAGAGTGAGAGAGTGCTGAGATTATATTTTTTGTGGGAGAAGACGACCCCTGTCTTTCTCAGAATGAGAGAAAAAAAGAGACAGAGAGATGGAGAGGGGGGGAGAAAGACACACACTTGTGTCAGTAAAGAAGGTGCTGTACATCAGACAGATGACAAAAGACCAAGTGGATTATGAGTGGAGGGGGAGAGATCAGTTGGTGTGACAGTGGCGGCATTGTCCTCCCCTTCAGCTAAATGTGTCCCTTGCCTCGGCACAAGGCCACAGCAGGAGACAAACAAAGGCCAGCCAGGGGCACTACATCCACACACAAGGCATTATATCACAAAGCGTCATTGATTAATGTGCATAATACTGTACACTCACACACACACACACACACACACACACACACACACACACACACACACACACACACACACACACACACACACACACACACACACACACACACACACACACACACACACACACACACACACACACACACACACACACACACACACACACACAAACTATATACAAATGTGCATGCATGGTCACACATAGATACAGACTTGCAAACACTATAACACATGTTTTGAAAGTGGAGGGCACCAGAGGGGCCAATTAAGTGGAAAGGAGAGGAAAATGGAATATATACTATTTATATATTATGTTACAGTACGATTGTAAAACCAGTCAGATTGAAAAAGGAGTGCTCGTTTTCTTCTAGTTCACCACCCGTGGTACCCGTGGCGCTTCCCCAGTCATATATTGTGATTCTAGGGGGGAAGACGGCGTGTTGTGAGTTGAACGAAGGTGGTGACATTGCAACGTTCGTCGTTCGGCATGGTGACTCGCGGCGGTGCCTCTCGTGGCTCAAGTCCCCTTCATTCGCCGCGCCTCCGTCTGTGGCCGAAGACAAGCGCTCATCCTAGGGAAACACTGCAGCTCCTGTTGGGCCCTGACCGTGGGAGCTGGGGGACTTTATTTATTTTATTCACAATGACTGTTTGAATCCATTTTCGGACCACTTCGAAGGAAGGCTGCGTTCCTTCTAGCGTAGCTGCTAGTTTTGTTCGGTTTGCACTGCAAAAAGCCTCCCGCTTTTTCCGCCTCGCGCCGAAAAACAAGTACACGTTTTTCTTTTCCAATCACACCGTGACATGTATATCCCACACAACAGATTGCGTAGAAGTGTGCTGTGAGCTTGTAGATCAGCTATTTTCCTATGAATATATCGGGGTCTTCTTTGGCATGGAAACGATTAGGAACCCCTGCACTGAAAACGATTCTGCACATTTAAAGTGACAAAGGAGTAATTCCTCCGCAGTAATTCTACTGTAGGCCTACTGTCTGTTACTACTGTACACCATGAATGCAAGCTAGTAGCTGCTATACTACTCCGTTGCTACAGGATCGAGATAAGGTCTCCCATTAGAAATCCAGAGAACATGCTTACGCTGAACTCCCCTCTTTTTTCCCCATTATACCAAGATATCTGTACAGCTCTTGTCTATACGTTCGCCATTTAGTGCTGATAATATACCGGTATGTGAGCACATGTAATTCAATTTACACATCTAGCACTACATACAGTAGGTACATGCCCATTCGTTCACTCTCTCCCTCCCTTCACCAAACCCCTCCCTTCCAGCTCTCCAAAATTGGGGGCTGGTACTTAATGAAAAAAACGACGCCTCCGCGTAAATGAACGTGGATTACTATCTGAGAAAATCAACTCAGTGTTTGGAAAGAGCGCCCTCCCAGGGGATATTAACACACCTTATCCTATCTAATGTAATGTATCAGATGTTCCAGCTTCAGGAGGAGGGGAAAAAAAGGGGGAAAAAAAGAAACATTCTTTCTAGTCTGTATGCCTTGATTAATTCAAGAATGGTGAAAATGAAATTAAGGCCGAATCAGGTAACCCATCAGATCGGGATTTGTACTTGTAGATTTCAGACATGGGGCGTTGGTTAGGCAGACGCCTCTGGTCTAGCCGGCTTGTGCAGAAACGATGGCACATGTGAAAATGTTAAAAGAACAAGATGATGCGCACATCCTTTCCAAGTGCTGGTGCTGGGCTCAGGTCGACA
>NC_137819.1:28920616-28925616 GCF_963921795.1 Nannobrachium achirus
AAACTACGGCCCATGAGTTGACTTCACAATTATATACAGTTTTACTAAACCTGTTGGAAATACATTTCAGTGTGCCACATAAAGATAAGAGAACATATAACAGAACACAAGAGCGTTGCTCACTTCGCTTGATATCAAACACAACACATGTGCATAACTCCTTGTATGGGCAGTTCTGTCAGTGACATAAACTGTGGTGTGGTCGGTTTCTGTGTACTTTCTAGGACGTTAGTCTTGTATGACGTTAGTCTCATACTACGGACATACTGTAGGGACATACTGTACACGTAAAGCCAGAGGTAGGAGCGGTTAGCACCGCTCAGAAACAGTTTAGCTTTAGCTGGCAAAGTGTTCTCTGACCTAGAACAATAGTTTGTTGCCTATAGCAACCACACTAATTATCCTATGTCTACTGTATCCACCACAGTGATTAGTCGAGTTTCACACTTGATGATTGATATCATAGAGTGGCCCGCAAGTACTCTGTCTACAGGTGATGTGTGTCTGTTCACGGTTAATGCCCAAATATGGAGATCACTGACATCATAGTTCACTGACATCATAGTTCAATACTGACATCATAATATTTGACCTCCATAATACTCTGATGACGGGCACTGCACTAGTTCACGCAGTCCATACTATGCAGTTATCAAAGTTGGATCCTGTGGCGGAGTCCAATAGTTCACTTAACACAGGATGGTGTTCAAGTAGCACTAAAGATGCTGTCGACCCGGCAGATAATTATCGACTGGCCAGGCGCAGGACTCTGCAGGTTGTGGTTAGTGCCCTGCTGAAAGAATGTGGGTTTGAGAGTGCAGAGACGGCTGCGGTGGAATCCCTGACCGAGATGATGCAAAGCTACATCTCTGAAATAGGCCGCTGTGCCAAGGCTTACTGTGAACATACAGCCAGAAGTGAGCCCAACCTCTCGGATGCAGTCGTCTCACTCATTGAAATGGGTTTCAATATTGACACTCTGTCCGCGTACGCAAAGAGATCTCAGAGGGCGGTCATATCTGCCCCTCCGGCGATGGACCCGCCTGTGACGCCCAAATCTTTGGCGGTTGGACAGAAACGCACACATCCTCCTTACATCCCCGACCACTTCCCAGAGTTCCCTGATCCCCACACCTACATCAGAACCCACACATTCAGAGAGCCCGTCTTAGATTATAAAGTGGCGAGAGAGAAGGCAGCCTCTCTGAGGAGAGATGTAGAACGTGCACTCGCACGCTTCATGGCCAAAACCGGAGAAACACAGAGCCTCTTTAAAGACGACATCACTGCCTTCCCGTTGATTGCAGCGCGACCAACCGCCATTCCATATCTGACCGCTCTCCTGCCTTTGGAGGAGACGGATTTTGAGCAGGATGGCCAGATGGACAGCGAGAACACAGCAGGAAACAACGTTAGTGATGAACTAGGAGCCAACAAGGAGAATTCCGTGCCTCCCTTAACGAGTGCTGTTCCCACCGCCAAGGCCAGTGATGAGAACATGATAGACAACCCATACCTCAGGCCGGCAAAGAAACCTAAAGTGAAAAGGAGGAAGGAAGTGGAGTGAGTCATACTGGACGTCTGGAGCAAAGACTTCACAGGTTCACTTAAAGGAGTCGTTCAGACCAAAACACCTGTATATACAGTAGGGTTAAATCTGCCTTTTATCATACCCCTTCATAGCTACTTTAGTCGATTTTTTTCATAGCTGCCCCTGTTGCTAGATTTCAGCTGCCCCTGTTCCTAGATTTCGCGGGCCCTCTCATAATTAACAGAGTAGACTAAGGACTATCTCCTCTGTTAGTTATGAGAGGGCCCGCAAAATCTAGCAACAGGGGCAGCTATGAAAAAAATCGACTAAAGCTGGTATGAAGGGGTATGATAAAAGGCAGATTTAACCCTATATGTGTTTTGGTCTGAACGACTCCTTTAAAGGACCTATAGTCAACTTTTTCTTGAAAAACTAAATTAAAAATAATGTTTCTAAACTATTTTATAATAAAAGATGTAGCTTCATATATATGTTTCTATTCAAAAATGACCACAAAAAGTGTAAAATAATATAAAAATAATCATTTTGGCCATTGTCAGACTGACTTTGTTTATATCCCTCTTCTATTCTTTTATTGCGACCGTAAGGTCGCAGTTTAGTATGAAAACCTCCACCGGCCGTCCGTCGGTCACACGTGCGGTCGACCGCACGTCACACGTGCGGTCGACGTGTGATGAGGTCACGATGAGTCATCTATGCCCAAATATAGATTTCTAGGTCAGATGGCCCATAGAGTTTGTGATGTCAAACCTAGCAACCCAATATAAACAAACCTGATGTCAGACCTGAAGTATCCTTTTATACCCATATATGGAGATACAGAGATCTCCATATATGGGCATATTAGAAAGCCCATATATGGGCATATACGGATGACATCAGGGATATCCATATATGGGCATAAAAGGGACAAGGGCTTACAGTTAAGAGATCTCCATATATGGGCATATCAGAAAGCCCATATATGTTCATATACTGATGACATCAGGAATATCCATATATGGGCATAAAAGGGACAAGGACTTACAGTTAAGAGATCTCCATATATGGGCATAAAGGGACAAGGACTGTTACAGTAGATATAGAGATGTCCATATATGGGCATAAATGAACAAGGACTGACAAACACTGAGATCTCCATATAACCTATGGGAATATAAGGGACGAGGACTGTCAGCTTGTAGACCTATTTTCTAAATATTGTTGTACATTAAAAACTTGAAATGGGTCGTTCTGCATAGTACTTGTATATGCAACCACAACCAGGTTGACCTGGTCTTGTTTTTGAATAGAAACACATGTATGAAGCTTAATCTTTGTTTTTTTATAAAATATTTTCGAAACATTAATTTTATTTTAGCGCCCTTTTTTCAAGAAAAAGTTGACTATAGCTCCCTTAATTACACTGCACTCATTGTTTTCAACGTCCTCCCTCCGCCCACAAATTCAGCTATCGCCTTATCGCCAGCTCCAATAGACGAAGAACTATCCCAAGTCACAATCCCCTCTGGTTACAGGCCTTGTTATAAATTCCCCCAGAAGAGGCGGTCATAGGCTATATTGTGTTTTGTACAAACATTTGACCTACATCTTGGTCTACATCTTGACACAAAGTGCTCAAAGTTCGTTCTAAAGCTGGTTGCACACTGCTGCGTTTTTCGGGCCGAATATCGGAGTGAATTTCGGAGCACGCAAATGAAAAAATCAACCTCACGTTGTGTCAGTCACGTTTGCACACTGCCGCCCGTTTCGCGCACCACTCAGTCCCTTGCTCTCTCTATCTCCCTCTCTCTCCTTGTCCTGAAAAACGCATTTCGCAACGAAAAACGCAGCAGTGTGCAACCACCTTAAGTCCAGGGTCACATTGGCCAAGCTTTGCGGGCCACTTATAATGAAATTTAACAGCACCGCTCACTTCACACTTAGGTGTGATTTTTTAATATATGACACGTACGTCCTAGTAGTGCCAACTGTTTAGGTATGCATCATCCAAAGTCATGCGACAATCTTTGTTTGTCCTCACATCCATCCATATCCATCCAAAATCCAAGTACCAGGTACCCATAAACATTTATTTGTGGAGAAGAAAACATTTAACTTGCTTTAGGAAATATATGCTGTGTAGAATATTAACGATACCATATCATATTCAAGGTGTTTTAATAAGCCTAATGGGTAAAAATAAGGATGGAAATCAGTCTAGACACTGAGAGAGTGAAAGAAAAAGGGCAAACCCATAATAGTTCATTGCTATCAGGTAGTTAGGCTAATTAAGTGCAATTCACCACACTTACTATAAAAGGTTTGCCAAAGGATACAAGGCATACAATCTCATTCCACTGACAAAATGAAAAGGGAGAGATGAGAGAAAAAAAAGTATGCAATAGCAGGACTTTCAAATTGAGTTTCATTTTGATCGGCAATACTCAAATGACTTCTGTTTTCACTCACTTTCACGTTTCATCTGGCTTTTGCTACAGTATCTGTACATTCATCGGCTATTCCTTTGAATCTGTCTATGTCACAGAAACGTAGCTTAATTTAATCAAATCAGAGGGAAAGACACACTCTCACACACACACACACACACACACACACACACACACACACACACACACACACACGCGCACACACACACACACACACACACACACACACACACACACAAACACACACACGTTGATTACTATACTTCTGAGGAGTGAGGAAATCAACATTAAGGACCGATTTTTTCTTTGACATAACATTACATTCATCCTTCATAAACCCCTTTCCACCCAATTACACCCAATACGTGTCCCTTCTTCCCTATGTATGAGACTAACGTCACATGAGTCTAACGTCATAGAGGTACGCAGAGACTGACATCGCCACAGCTGACGTCATGGGCAGAACGGCACATACAAAGAGGTATGTACAGTACACGTGTTGTCTTTGATATCAAGTCGCACCGCTCACTTTGCACTGGTGCGAACGCTAATCCAAAAGCCAGAGTTAAACTCAGCAGCACCTAAAATAGGAGCTCTGTTTGCAATGCGCTGTGAGCTTGTAAATTGCTATTTGCGGTGTGCAACACAGGCAAGCAAGTAAAAATAAATCAGGCATAACTCCAATCCTAACCCCACCCCAGAATCCTTTCCTAATCGTGAGCCAAACTCTACGAATCCCTTTTCAACCATAAAAGACTGTGGTGACAGCCCTCAGCGTAGCAATACTGTAAGTAATAAACACACACACACACACACACGCACGCACACACACAAGCGCAAACAGACACACACACACCACTCTGTGCTTCCACTTCCTTTCCCATCCATCTTCCTACAGTCCGACAGATACTCTTCAATCACTCACTCCCCAGATTAAAACCATTGGATGTGTCTATGCGGAAATAACATTCTCTTAGCTCCAGAGAGGAACGTGATATTAGATATTAGATTAAAATACC
>NC_137819.1:28930616-28960616 GCF_963921795.1 Nannobrachium achirus
AATGTCGCTGATCTCAGTCATGGCCATGTTGACAACTGTTACCTAGTGTTTATTTGTGGCGACGCCTGACTCGTCGACTTTATATGAGGTCACGTTCAACATCAATACCGTTTTTGTGGACGGTAGTTTCACACTGCAGCTCGCCGTTCTCGAGGACGCATCATGCAGCCTCGAGACTACCTCCGGAGGTGGTTTCGAGGCTGGTTGCGTTGATCCGTTTCTGAGGAAAACCGCAGGCTTCACACTGTCAAAACATCTGCCAAGTAGCCTCGAGAACGTTCCCGAGACCGCAGTGTGAATCCGCCCTCAAACTGGCAACCCTACTTTGGACATGACATTATAGCTAAACATTTTCCCCCAACAATTTCAAACTATATTTAATTTTCAAAAATAGCAAAACATAATAATGCAAGCTCAGTATAGAGTAAGGTTTGAGTGGCTAGGGTTTGTTTTTCTTTGTTCCCATTAGTCCATTGTGTTTTTTCCTTGATAAACCAATCATCTAAATGGGCTGCATTTACACAGTAAATGGACTGCATTTAAAGCACTTTACAATGTATTTCACATTCACCCATTCACACACCAAGATTTCCCAGGGCCATCCGGGTTCGGTACCATTGCTTGAGAAAAATCTTGGAACCAGTCAAGTCTCTGATTAAATCTCACGTTTGGACACGTGAAGAGGCTCAATGCAAGGCACTAACCTGCTCATCGGGAGCACTTACTGTATGGGTTCAGTGTCTTGCCCAAGAAGAATTCGACACACAGCTAGGAGAAGTCAGAATTCGAACTGGCAACCTTCCAAGACAGCCACTGCAGCCTTTATTCTATCCTGCAATCATCGCACAATACAAACACATTGCTGTAATCTCCCAGAGACAGTCTCTCCCTTTGACTAGCATGAAAGGAGTTATCTAAAGAGTACAGATTCTGAGTGA
Source organism: Nannobrachium achirus (assembly GCF_963921795.1). Taxonomy (NCBI): domain Eukaryota; kingdom Metazoa; phylum Chordata; class Actinopteri; order Myctophiformes; family Myctophidae; genus Nannobrachium; species Nannobrachium achirus. Next base: position 28,931,555 of record NC_137819.1, read on the forward strand.
TGCAACTTTTTTTATAAAGGGGGTGGCTATTATTCTGACATTATTAAAGCACTTTTTACGCTTTTTCATTTCAGTTCCCCTTCTGTTTTCCTTGAAGAGCAATATCACTACATTAATCTTACACAACCCTTATCTGGGCTTTTGGGCTTGGAGCTCTTATCCAATTATAGACCCATTCAGACAGCACAGCCGGGAACACCACTACACACACCACAGGACCACACTGCTTCTATCTGTCAGGACGGTCGGGTACTTGATGTTTTCTTTTTCTTTTCATAAAAAGTCATCATATTGATAACATTAATCTTGCTTAAATATGAAGGGAGGGTGTATCTGAGAATGAGATACACAAAATTGTAGATAGTAAATACAAATGAAACAATATTCAGAATGTGTGAGTAAAGAGGGTAGTGCAGTTGGTAGTGCTGTAGCCTCAGAGCTAGAAGGTCCTGGGTTCGATTCCCGCTGGGGGAAGCTGGGGGTGCTGGGGGAGTGTTCTTTCCTCCGCGTCATCAGCGCCCACACCCTAGGTCGTGTTGGCAAAAGGGCCTTTCTGAGTTTGCATGTTCTCCCTGTGTCTCCTAGGGTAGGTACCCTCACAAAAAAAACATCCTTAATCCTGGTCCCTCCCCTGGCCAGCCGGGGTGCCTGATGGACGGGAAAGGAACTGGTTGGAATAACGTGGTCCTTCCACGCGCTACGTCCAACCAATTACATTAGATAATTGACACCAGGTGAAAAATGGGTTACAAAAGTAAAAAAAAAAAAAAAGTGTGAGTAATATCCAAGGATTCAATTCCTTCCGTTTGACTTCTTATCAGTCCAGTAGTTTGTCAGATTAGCCACACACACACACACACACACACACACACACATTTTGTCAAGTGATGTGGAACATATATAGAGTTGGTCTGTTTAAATAATAGTTCCGTAAAAATATGCTCCATTTTCTTCTTACATTCCTGAGTTCTCATTCTCGTTCTCCAAACTCATTGCATTTTATCCCTTTCTTTTTAATAGAATCTTTTGGCATCTCCAAAAACACCACCCTTCCTGAGCCCACTCAGTGTACAATTCCAAACAAGCAGCACATGCATGTATTCTGCCTCATTTACCTATGCCTCGTTCTTCTTCCCACAGAACTGTTCATGTTTTATTAAAGACACACAGAGGACATTATCCACTGTATGCTCTCTATCTCTATGTCCATCTACCTTTAAATCTAGATGTCTGTCTTCTGTCTGTACTACGTTTATCCATCAACATCCATCACATACTGTACACATCCATACACACAGCTTGTGGTAAGAGAGGGTGACAGAGCTGGGGTAGGGGGCAGAACGAGGGAGAGAGAGACATGGAGGAGTGTCCTTCCTCTGATGAACCTTCAGTTTTATGGATGTCTGCTCGCTCTCAGGCCACAGAGAGAGTGATGGCTCCAACAGAGCCATCTGTCCCTCTCCCTACACCTCCCACACAGCTCTTATCTTTCTCCATCCACAGCCACTTGTCTTCCTCCCTCCCCAATTCTCATGAGTGTCACCCCAGCCCATGTCCGCCCTGCGACTTCTCTCTCCCTATTGTTCTAATCTATATTACCAACAATAACAATGGCCCAGAAATACCTATCGTATGTCTCTTTTTTTCCTTCCAAAATTCCTCTGACACTCTACATGTACACATTCTCTATTCAGTCAAATAAATAAAACATTTTCAATGAATGAACATAATACTGTGAAACCACATACAGTACACGCAAGTTAACGTTGCCGCAATGCACCCCCCCCCTCCCCCCACACGTATAGAAACCAATCAAATAACGGGGCGGACAAGAGACTGATGTGGTATACAGTACCTGCAGCCCCATAGTACAGACATAAAACATAAAGAATAGGAAAACGCACACATAGATCACACACGCACACACGGCACACAAAGACGCGTGCGCGGCCGCACGGCCGCACACACGCATCAAGCAAACAAACACACGCGCGCACACAGAGGCACGAAAAATGAGCCCACCATAATGTGGTTTTGTCTCGATTAAAACGGTGGGAATTGGATCTGAGGTAAAAGGCCATGTCATGGGAGAACAAATGGAGCACCGTCGACCCACAGAGGAAGATGAACGACTGTCTGGGAGATGGAGAGATGAGCTGAGAGGGAGGGGGAGGGGGGGATTGTTAATGGAGAGAGAGAGAGAGACAGATAGGAAGAAAGAAAAAGAGAGCGAGCGAGAGAGAGAGGACAATGCAGGGAGATGGAGATGGAAAGGGAGATATAGAAGGGAGGGAGTGATATTCTTCCATGAGGACAGTGGTTCTAACTTTTTAATTTCAAGGACTTATCTGATGACACCATATCACACCGTAACACACATGCATACAAGTGCAATTTACAATCTGCAATAAACCAAAGTGAAAACACTGTATCTGGCATAAGCGTACTGAATATCTTGTTTGTTTGTTTTTATCTAATCTCGTATCTCATGTTTATATGACATGTACTTGCTGCGGGCTGACCTCTGGTGCACCCACAGCAAAGATATACTGTATGTACTGTAAATGCATGAACCTTATGCACAGATGACACCTTCCATAATATGCTATATGTGTGACAGACCAGTAAAACTCTGAACAAATGGCCCCAAACCCCTCACCTATCATCGAACTGTATGACAACCTGCAACTGTATTAATCACACGCGTCAAGATAACAGTCCTGCAAAATGATGTGTCAAGATGACACATAATTTTGCTGTGAATTGAATACAAATCATTCTATAAATGACTGCTCTGTTATCTCCAGTATGTGTTTCGTATGCACTGCAAACCCTTAGTGTTAGTTTAACTGTGCCATGGACACATACAGTATGGCCCTATTTTCATCCATGCCATACCCCTTATCCCTAAACCTTTGTGCATTTTTTTAATATTTTGAAAAACAGAAGGCAGGATATGTTGTTATCTTTGGTGGGAGCCTGAAATGCATGGCTGGGCTGTGCGGGCCTGGTTCCTCATCTGATGAGAGCACTTTTATGTTTTAGGTCTGGATTTAATTTTCTAACCAGGTCCATTTGTCACGGAATGATTTTCAGGCAAACCTCTTTTTCATTTGTGGTACTCCCGTTTGGATGGGTGCTCTATAGAGGCCTCTCACCATGCTATTCAAATGTGCCATGCTAAATCAACTCTTAACCCAGGCAGGGCAAATAAAGGCCACATGGTTATGAAATAAACAAATATTGTCACGTTGCTGCGGGCAGAGGTTATCCAACCAAGGACCTGCACTGATGAAACCCTGTGAAAGTTTGCATAACGACTGTCCAGGTGATAAATAGATATTTTCACTGCTTAGCTATGAAAATAAATATGAAAATTCATATTCATAATAAATATGAAAATGTGTAGTCGTACAACACGCAATACAGAGGAAGGAGGAGGAGGGAAGGGAATAGTTAGAGGAGGCAAAGAAGAGAGTACATCATTTGGAGGATTTACTGACCGTCTGCAGAAGGAACCTCACCAAAACACCCAAAAGATCTGAAACTCTCTGCTGGAATCCAAAACGTGAGATCACTTTAACCATTGTTCATTAGAATAGTTGCTGTTTTCAGAAGAATGTTGTTAAGAGTTGTTTAAAATGTTTTGTTGTGTCATTATTAGATTCAGTCATCTGCATTCAAATGTGTTTTGCTCTTCTTTACCAGTGGCTGGGCAAACACAGAGTCATGAATTGCACACTGGAAAATGGCAGCAACTCATCCATACCCATCATTCCAATACAAACTGCTATCAACTCTATCCACATCATCCTGGGTCTGCCCATCAACAGCTACGTTCTGGGACTGATACTGAGTGGCGCTCGTGGGACGATAGCCTCAGAGTTCTTTTATCTCAACCTGACTGCATCTGTGATCGTCTTTAGCCTGCCCTACCCTGTCTTTTACCTTGCAGGGATGTTCACAGGCAACTGTATTTTTTACCAAATTTTTGTCTTTCTTTTGTTTTTGTTCCTCTTCTCTGTCCCATCGTTCCAGTGTTGTATTTGTGTGGAGCGTTACATAGCCGTGGTTCACCCTGTGGTCTTTATCCGGTACAAACCTCTTCGGTACAGGGTCGGCTGTTGTTGCGTTGTCTGGCTGACAGTGCTTATATTCTGCTTGTTAATGTTTTGGTTAGGAATGGTGGTGTTGTTTTACATTTTACTGGGATTTTACGTTGTGTGCATTTCTGTGGTGTCTTTCTGCTGCCTCTCGGTCCTCAGAGCTCTGAAACAGCCTGGACCAGGAGAAGGACAGAGGAACAGTGGGGAGGGAATAGCCATGAAGAGCAGGGCTTTTAAAATAATTCTGATCAGCTTGATAGTAATGCTACTGACAGCAATGAGCTCTATTTCCTATTTTCTGTCCCAACTACTGAATTCATTCAATTTTCATATCATCACAGTTGCTATGATCATCACATATACAATAACCATGATGTCAGTGTTTGTTCATCCTATGCTTTACATCCACAAAGCAGGGAAACTGCCTTGCTTCAATGGGCTCTGAAAGCAGAATAGATCCCTTACCAGACCAGAACATTGTTTTAAATCTAAGCTAAATCTTCCACTCAGTCAGAGAAACTTATTTGAATCATTCAGCTGTGTGTTATGTTGTTGTTTATTCAAACAAAATGACACGCACACCGCCTGCACTTGCACAATATGCAACACTTTTATTATTTAAGCTTAAATAATAGCTTAAATAACAAAAGTGTTCATGTTGTGCAAGTGCAGACGGTGTGTGGGTCATTTAGTTTTACTAGAAGCTGGGCCGCCCTTCGGGCGGCCCAGCGTCTAGTCGGCGACCTGGCCAACTCGGGAACGATGTAAATAGAGAATGAATGCCCCGCCCTTTAATGCAAACCCCATTATACCTGTTGTCATAGGACCTGTTTTGACCATCTGTTTGCCTGTGTCCATTTATGCCCATATATGGAGATATCTGTATCTGTCTGTCTGTCGGCGTCCATTTTATGTCCATATATGGAGATCACTGCAGATATAGTTCTGGGTCCATTTTATGCCCATATGCCCATATATGGAGATATCTGTCTATTTGCGTCCATTTTATGCCTGCCCCACCCTTTAATGCAAACCCCAATATACCTGTTGTCATAGGACCCGTTTTGACCATCTGTTAGCCTTTGTCCCCACCCTTTAATGCAAACCCCAATATACCTGTTGTCATAGGACCCGTTTTGACCATCTGTTTGCCTTCTGTTAGCCTTTGTCCCCACCCTTTAATGCAAACCCCAATATACCTGTTGTCATGTTGTCATAGGACCCGTTTTGACCATCTGTTTGCCTTCTGTTAGCCTTTGTCCCCACCCTTTAATGCAAACCCCAATATATGGAGATCTCTGCACACACAGTACCGGTTGCGGAAAACTCTGATGTCAGACATCAGCTCCGCATTCGGGGATTCATTTTATGCCCATATCTGGAGAACGCGCGTGCCGGTGGGAAGAACGGTTCTCGAGATTCACATACATACATACACATTCACAGAGATTTTTTGTTGACTCCTGGCGTACGTGATGTCAGAGCCTTTTATGAAGTGATGTCACAATGAGTCAGCGATTGTGCCGATTTCCTCAGGAACAGCCTGATGTTAACAATCAGCTCCGCGTAAGGAGATTCCGAACGTTTCGCGCCGCTTCGGGAAAACCGCATGCCGAGTCGGGCCGAGGCCCGGCACTGCACTCCGCGCCGCAGCGGGGAACGCGCGTGCCGAATCTGAAGCCGGTGGGACGAACGGTTCTCGAGATACGCGGATTACAAACAAACAAACAAACAAACAGACAGAGATTTGTCGCTTTGTTGACTCCTGGCGTACGTGATGTCAGAGCCTTTTATGAAGTGATGTCACAATGAGTCAGCGATTGTGCCGATTTCCTCAGGAACAGCCTGATGTTAACAATCAGCTCCGCGTAAGGAGATTCCGAACGTTTCGCGCCGCTTCGGGAAAACCGCATGCCGAGTCGGGCCGAGGCCCGGCACTGCACTCCGCGCCGCAGCGGGGAACGCGCGTGCCGAATCTGAAGCCGGTGGGACGAACGGTTCTCGAGATACGCGGATTACAAACAAACAAACAAACAAACAAACAGACAGAGATTTGTCGCATTTATAGATAGATTATGCATTGATCCCTGCCTAGTGCCTACGCACCAGTCTCTGAGCCTATCAGGTGTGCATAAGACATTTGTTTCCTTTGTTGGTGTTTATTGAAACACTCATGGTAGAGAAAAATGTATTTACAAAATTACAATCTAATTATATATTATTGTTCATCATTATTCATTAAGTAGTTTTTTTATAATGAAAAAATGTGTTTGTCAGACAAAATGCACTGGACTCATCAACATAGCTGACCTTATCTTATTACCAGATTTTAGAGCACAAGCACAAGCTTTCCAAACTAGTTCTGTCAGGACATCTGGGGGTGCAGGAGTGTCCGAAAGAAAGTCAGTAATTTTGTTATTGTAGTTTATCTTTTTAGTTTGTATAATTGTTGAGTACATCTGTTGTGCGCGTGCGTGCGTGCGTGCGTGCGTGCGGCGCGTGCGTGTGCGTGTGTGTGTGTGTGTGTGTTTAAATGAAATGACTAAATTAACGCTGGTTTGGAGGTGCCTTTAACTACAGCACATCTAGACAACAAAAAAAGTGTCCATCACTGGCTAAACACAATACTTATTCCTGTTGTTACAGTAGAGTCTGATCAGTGTTAATCTTTGTAGCGATAAGGCAAATTTAATTTCAGCACTACACTAGTGTAGGTGAGCTGTAAGATCATTTTGATGAACAGTAATGGTGCCCACTTTATAAACCATTTTCTGTATAAGAAAATACACTCAATTATGCTCTTTTGGGTTTTTCAGTTGGCTGAATTAAGTGCTCTGTTATAGATCTGTTGTTAAAAGGTCAATACAAAATAAAAGCTGGCCAGATTGTTTGTATTGATGTTCTCAAGAGAGACATTTGGCCAGGATACTCCAGAAGAAACTTGTTGGTAATGAAGCCCATGATAAAATACTCTGCTGAAAGGCCACACTGACAATGACAAAGATTCCTCAAAACAAAACCTTTGCTTTTCCCCAAGGATTCACCACAAAAAGTCAAAGTGGAGAGGGGTGTATGGCTTGGCCGTAAAGTCTCCACTGACCAGGAGCAGGGAACAACTAGTTTGGACGGTCAGGACAGTCAGGACATCTGGGTGTGCAGGAGTGTCAGAAAAAGGTTTTCAGAAGTTCATTGTAGTTAATTATCACCTCCCTTTGGACGTCAGAAGGAGCATAATGTCCCTAAAGCGCAACATAATGCGCTTTAGGGACCCCGCAGTGTGGGGATAGGGTTTGGTCCAAGTCCAGTTTAGGCGGTTTGAGGCGGTCCACAGAAACATGTTCTGGCTTGCTGCCAATGACAACAACAAATGACAGAGACTTGTTTCCATTGTGGTCCTATGGACAGTATTCAATTCATCAACATAGCATACAAAATTAACACAATAATACATCAACAAATACAAACACTAACGTGAAATCACGTGGCACCCACAGCAGCTGGTTGCAAACCAGATTCAGTGTGTGAGGACTCAGCATGACCCAGCATGACCCATAGTACCCTGCTAACCCAGCTAGATGCTGTCCTTGTGGCCTGCCCAAAGAGCCATGAAAGAGCAATGAAAACCATTTGCAACTCCACGAGAGACTACTTCCAGGCCTAAATATTGACTGAGCAAATGAAAAAGCCCATAGCAAATCTGAAATCTTTTTTATATGAAATCTCATGTAAAAAAATCTAAAATATCCTCCCTTTCTCTCTCCCACTACAATCTCCCTCAAGGTTTCTATCACTTCTTGATCCATGTTTTTCAATCTCACTCTCTCATAAGGGTTTGTGTGTGCGTGCTGGCTTACTGGCCTGCATAGAGAATGAGAGAGAGTCAGAAATAGAGGGAAGAAATCAGAATCACTGCTGACCCCTATAGCTGGACCAGAGTGAATGGAGATCCAAGTAAGGCATTTTTGACCAAAACACCTAGATGAACACCAGTAAGACGCCCTAATAGGGAGATAAGCCACCACCAGGTCGCATGTCTGCAAAACCTCATGGTGGCGCTAGAAGAGGGGCATGTGAGAAATCAGGAGGTTGTGGTTTGACAGCCAAGGGGGTGTGTGCAAAGTTTGGCATGGATAGGGGAAACGGTGCCGGAGATAAGAGATATACAACAGTTATACAACACAAAAGATCTTGAGATCTTATAGTCCTTTGAGAGTAAATGCATGTGAACTGTGAACTGAGTGTTGCATGTTGGTACATGGCTGAAGCGTCATGCATACACATTACGGTACAGTACACAGACACACACACATTAAGACACAAGCCATGTGGTACTGTATGTACTGTACTGTACACACCCGGGGGAAAAACTGACTAACCTGTCCTGAATACACAGTCATACTGTAACACTCATATATACATATATAAACAGTAAAAACATAACAATACATGGGCAACAAATCATGCATGACCATGTTTACACAGATACCCAAACATGTGCAGAAAAACACATTTCTCAGTCACTGAGAGTGAGAGCATTCAGTGAACGGCTAATCTTGCATAGAAAGTGACAAGTGAGAAATGAGAGTCAAGGGAGAATGCCTGGTGTAGTGGCAGGAGAAATTGAAAGAGGAAAACTTTAAATCTACAAAAGAGGTGACAGGTGAAAAGGTAAAGAGAGAGAAAAGGTGTACGGCCCCTGATTTAGAACAGAGAACTCACAAGTACGACACAAGCGATCAGGCAAGAACTCAATGTTCACAAGGTTTAATTCCGTATCAAGGCAAGGGGAAGCAAGAGTTCAAGCAGTGAAGGCAAACGTATCCGACAGACATCAGGCAAAGAACCAGGGTCCAGAGAGTCAGGCAGGAATTTATCCAAGTAGGCTCAGTAATAGGGTAGTAAATGCTGGATGGCTTAGTATCTGCATTAATCTGGCAAAGAACAAGTGGATAAATACTGACTAATGGGGTGAAAGGACCACCACCATCAAGTAATCAAAAAAGCAAATGAGTAAACTGAATCAATGAATCAATCAGTGAATTCCGGAAGATCATGAAGTTCTCAGGAGAAAAATCAAGCAGGGATTAGAAATATAGGGGGTAAAACATAAGCCAAGAGGGGTGAAATAGAGTGCCCAGAATCTCACCGGTCTCACACTCCTTTGTATCTGTTGTTCTCTGTCTTTGTCGACTGTTTCTGACTCTGAGCCTACCAAACTATTGATCTGGGACCTGGTGGAGAAACACACAGGGTTCATCCTGACTTATTGTCTTTTTCAGCAGGCACATCAGTCACACACAATAGCTTCAAGTTAGCCGCTTTCTATATCCTGCACCGCTGAGTGAGATAAGTAAAAAGGAAGCACTGGGATAACAGCACAAAGTTAAACCCCCTGACCCCCCCCCCCCCTCTCCCCTTTTCTTCATTTCTCTCTTCTGACTATCCCTTCACAGTTTGCCTTTTCGCACAGCAAATGTCCCTTATGTCTCCCTTCAACTTTCACTGCTGTCGCTCCCAATTAAATCACTCTGTTTGTGCTGGACATTTTTATGTGACTTTTGTTGAATTGTTACTGCAAGTGACATTGCTGCTGAAGGTACACTCGCCATAACAAAACTCGGCTGCAAAACACAGCTGCTGCAGATGGTTTGGTAGAATTCACAGCTGAGGAGACACTGGAGTTTTTTCGGAATGCAAAAGGAACAACATTCAGAGCAGAAAACAGTGACCCACAACAGTCCACAGATGAATGGTTCACAGAATAAGCCCAGATTTCTGAACAGTTTCCACCTGACTATCACCAGACGGCTGGAAAAACACAGAGCCTGCCTGTCACCGGGCTGTCCAGACGACACAGGCCTTAGCGCAGGATTATTTTTGAGCGGTGCTAGCTACTTTGTGTGTACTGTATGTTCATGCACGTTTGTCTGTGCAAAATGGACAGCCCCTCAAATACTTATTACTTATCCGTATGTCACTTTTCTGTTTGGATAATACTAGATACCCGACTCCTCACCTATCTATTTATGAACTGGATAAATACCTTTATGAAGCCTTATATGCCTTCATATTATGATGTTATGATTATCCCTCTATGATTGGCTACGGGTATACATGGTCAGGTGGACCTTGACATGACACCAACTTTTGCCCCTCTCCAATTGGCTACAGGTGGCACGTGGCTGGCTATGGGCGTAAACACAGACAGACAGGATTTCAAGATAAGATAAGATAAGATAAGATAAAGAAAAATATGTCATGTGGGTCCTATCATCATCGGCAGCACTCACTTCACAGAGGTGTGATTTTTCTCTCTGTGCAGCTCGTTGCTGCTGCACTGTCACTTACGTGTGTATACTATCGATGTTGTCCTCAAACCACGCACCTTATGTACATCTTTTACATTTTCTGTTAACCACAGATCGTCATGCACCTTGCATATAGACACACACTGCCCGTATTGATAAGTGACCTGTTTTTCTGTTTCTTTTTTTCTCTGTCGCTTTCCACCTTCCTTGAAAATGGCAATGATGGAGCTTGTACAACAAATCTTTTCACACACTTTCTTGCAGCTGTAAACCGGTGATGTGACAATAACGTTGAGTTACCTGCATAATGACAAGTCCAGCTGCGTTATCAGCCAAGCCTGTCCATCTTTGAGCTGTCCTTCCTGCTTTTGGATCTACTCAAACTTAAATCTCTCTCCCTCTCTCCCTCCCTCCCTCCCTCCCTCCCTCCCTCCCGCACGCGTGCGCACACACACACACACACACACACACACACACACACACACACACACACACACACACACACACACACACACACACACACACACACACACACACACACACACACACACACACACACATTATGGATTTTCTTATAAAAGAGTAGCTGTAATCCATTCTAGTTTCTGAAATAAAAAAAACACACAAATTAGATTGCATTGATTGGAATTGTAAATGGACCATTAAAGATCCCAATTTGATGGATTCTGGAGGCAACGTAATAAAAAATAAATTGAATCTAATCAGGTGATGTTGTTCATTAATCTAATTGATTATGCATATGGCCTGAGATTTTAAGCAGGTAATGAATGGGTCATTCGTAGTGGAATATATTTTAACAGCTACTGTGCAAAACAGCCCACTGAAGGGTCCTCCATGATGGAGAAGTGATCCTCATCACCAACACATTCATGTCCTGTTGGACACCGTATCGGCTTGGAAAATGTAATCCGTTAGTGATTAATGGGAACCTGCCAACAAACTGTAATCAATGACAAGTAAGCTAGTGGAATACATCAGAACATTGACACATACACTGATTACATTTAGTCACTTTTGGATTCATTTCACCCCAAAATCTAGAGAATTGAATGAAATTCATGTTTCGTCACATGACGGTGCCACTCGCCAGAAGTAACTCATTTTCAACTGAGAAAACAGTAGATTAATTAAAACTAAAAGGCAGAATATTTGAATGAACCACTTATATTGTTTCTTGTTGAATACAATGATACTGTATATGTGTCTGGAAGATTTGACATAGTATTTGTGCAATCTGAATATGTGAGATCTTGCAATACATTTCTGTTCCAAGCAATCCTTTACTGTCAAGTGTCAACCCCTCTTGCATGGCAAAAAATACTTTCATCGTAGCTAATGTCTACGATAGAATAAACGGAAAGAGAACATATGAGGGCCATTTTATAATACAAATATCTGTAATTCATCTGGTCACAATGTTTTTTCTTTTTCCTTTTTTTCCCCCTTTTAATCTTTTTTTCCCCAGTGGTTTTCGCGAGCAACCGCAAGTAATACAATGGTGCTCAGTGCAATTCATTACTCCCTAGCCCTGCTGGGGGGGGCTGACACAAACTGTGTTGTGGAGACGTTAGGAGAACATTAGGGAGGCAAAGAGGGAAGCATGACAGGGGATCATTGCAGTGTGTTTTGATGTTAACACGGTGAACAATGGAGCATGATTCTCCCGGAGGCCTTCTTGTGCCGAGACACTATAGGACACGCTCCAGTCTGACAGGAGACGCTCTCCAGAGGAACATGGGAAGAGGACAAAGACGTTCAGGCTTCTAAGCACGTAGGGGCCTTTAAAAGCTGCAATCAATAACAATTTTTTTGTGTGTGTGAATAAAATATTATTTTGACAAACCTGTATGGTAGAATGTGTTAATTGCAACCGTCGGTTTACTATGAAAACCTGCAGCTCATGTGAGTCATGCCTCTTGTCACGATCCATGTATGGCCAAGACAGAATTCATTTGCAGGTGTGACTCGCATCACAGCATCCACACTTGCAAATTAATTCTGTCCTTGTCCCTTTTATGGCCATTTATGGAGATCCCCGATGTCATCAATAAGCCCATATCTGGGAATGCACATATGTGCATATTGTGTCAGTTTCATGACAGTGTGGTTGTCGTGACGCGAATCACACTTGCAAATGAATTCCGTCCTTGTCCCTTTTATGCCCATATATGGAGATCCCTGATATTAAGCCCATATCTGGGAATGCCCATAAATGGACATATTGTGTCAGTCTCTGTTGTTTCAGAGCAACCTCTTCCTTTAGGGCAAGGTCGCTTCTTGCCCTTAGGGCGTCTTACTTGTACAATATGCCTAAAATGCAATATTTCCACTGAGCAAGCAGGCATACTTTATTAGCTTAGTGGTACAGTAGTAGTTTTGGCACTCACGCGGTAGCCCGCGAGAGACCTGGGTTTGAATCCCGGTGAGGTAGGGCATGAATCATAACGTATTGCAGCTTTAACCACAGTAAAACTGGTGTCCCTGCTTTTTGCTTTTTTTTAGGCATAAATTCTCCAAAATCTTTCAGAAGAATAGCAGAACTACAAGTTCACTGTTGTGAGCTTACATAGATCAACTCTATTCGCTATTTGTCGTACAATGAAATATATACATATAGGCTGCTGTATATGTACAGCTTAAGTAATGTGATTGTGTGTGTGTGCGCGTGCATGCGTGTGTAGTAGATCATGTGTGGGACAGGTGTCAGCAATAAACAATATCCTGTTCTGACAGATAAATCCTCATCTATGCATGCATGCACACATACTGTACATTCACACATACTGTACATGCACACATGCATACAAAACACTCTCGCCTCGTACAAAGCTCACGTGATGTGTGTTCACTAAAGAGGACACATGGACACAAAGGTTAAAAACAATCATTCACATACACGATACTCTATAAAACACCATCTCTTAGCCTGCATATGCACAGCACGCCCACTCAAATGATACATAACTTGCAAGCCACCAGCTCAGTGGCCTTGTGGTTAGAGTGTCCACCCTGAGACTGGGAGGTCAGGGGTTCGATTCCCCGGTCGGGTCATACCAAAGACTGTAAAATGGGGTTGATCACTATTACTGATTCCTGAGTGCGGGGAAATCTCACTCTTTCGAATGACCGTCATTTCGACAAAGGAGCGTCGGGAGGGTTAGCCACTCACCCCATGGAGGTAAGGGTTAGAGTTGGGTGTCGAACAGATGAGACGTAGTAACAGCGAAACGATCCCCCCCGAGCGTGGCACGGCTGCAGCACACCGCTCCAAGAGATGGGTCAAAGGCGGAGAACAAATTTCAATTACCGTACAGCAATGTCTCAGACATCTAAATAAATGATTATTAATTATTAAGGATATCAGTCAGAATATACTCGAGAGGTTACACACATGCGCGTTACTATGTGGGTGTATTCAGTGATATGCAAGACCTATTAGTCATAGTCATACGCTGACGTGGCAATCAGCTGACCAATTGGGTGGGTTATTTAAACTCACCCAAGTCTGTATTCATTCTGCGTTCCTTCTGCGTATGCGTCCCTGGTTGTTATGTGCCGTTTGCTCCCACCACGACCCCAGCACCACCAGTGGGCTCTGCTATTAGTTCTGTTCCCCATGGGGGGTAGTTATTATATATCTATCTCCCTGCTCTTAATGGTCAATGATGGTTGTCTAATTGTGCTGAGCTCCTAGCCGCTCTTGAACGGGCCGTGTCTTGGCTGCATGGCTTCACCGTCTCAGAAATAACGCCAGCATGAAAGTTGGCGTGAAAGTGGGCGGTGGCCATAATAGTAGATGGACACTTACGGGTCCATTTGGTACACTTGTACTCATTTTACAAATACCACAATGGTGTGCAGTGGTTCTCAAACATTTTTAATCCACGGTACCCCTACTTTACAGTACCTTACATTTACCTGTAAATCTTTCCCCCTAAGATACAGTATGTCACGAGGAAAACTTGAGAGAATATCTTCCATGACGAGTCTTACGACAGATAGAAAATAGGTTTTATACTTTATACACTTAAACCCATGAAGCATCCCTATCCTGGGGGGAACATTCTCAGAAAATGCCCGATCTACAACCTCACAACATGTCACAACATGTTACAGTGTTACACATGGTGTAATATCAGCTATTTTTGAAGATCAGCTATTTTTGGTGAAGAGACTTCAATCAAACAATCTTTTTCAGCCCACAGTACACCAAGTGCAGCGCAATGCAGGCCCCTTTTACTATTGTATAAGTGGTTAAACTGAAGTGATATCATCAAATTATTCGGAGGCACCTCTGGACTGGTGGCACGGCAGCCACTTCGAGAAACCCTGCAGTCGAGGCTGCACCGTCATACGATGAAAATCAGGCTTCAGTCTCCCCTCTATCCATTCCCATACGTCTCTGACAGACACCAGCCCTTCCTCTCTGTCCCTCCCTCCCTCTGATCAGGATAGATTCACTCAGAGGACAAATTACAGCCGTGTATCTATTAGTGCCGTCCAGGTGCTATGGCCTATTGAGTGATCAGCACTAAAAGCGAAACAGGCTGTCAGTCAGTCCCATAGATTCAGACAAAACCCCCTTTTGAATAAATACAAAAAAAAGGAAAGAAAGGAGAATTGTGATTTTAAACCATGCGGACCGGGTCTGCAGTCATTTTCATGTTTAGCAGGAGCCTTTTTTTTTGCAGTCTACTGCACATTAAGATCCTCCTGTTAAAGGTGCTGTGAGTGATATTATTTGGTTAAGAGAATAAGCTTTATGTGTTTATAGCGCTACATTTTTATATGGAACATTGCTATAGCGTGTTTGTGCAGTAACAGGGGTCTCCCCGTCTATCCAGCTCTTTAGCAAACTGAAAATTCATTTTCAGGTGGGTCACCAATTTCATTTGCCTGGCTCCAGCCCATAGACCCGCCCACACCTCTGAGCGGACTGGTTCTCTTCGTCTGGTGTTGTCATATGACGCTTAACTTGATATGGTATCTTGGCGTACCAGCCAATGAAATCAATGCAAGACGGAGGAGGGGGTGGGTCTAACTTTTGCAAATAAACAGAAACACTGGAGGGGGAGCTCAGGCAAAGCTCGTAATTGCTCCCTTTGAACTTCAAAGGGGGCTTGTGCACACCTCGTTAGCATCAAAGACAACAACCTGTTTAATGCCTGTCAAAGAGGGGAGGGGGAGGGGGGAATGTTTTTGTGGACACACAAGTCAAACACAACCCCTCCCACCAGATCTCTTGTGATTGGGAATTTCAAATCCCCTCCACTTTGAAATCTCTTGTCAATGGAACAATGTCTCAAGCTCAGCGCAATTTCAATCCTATTAGTTCTAATTGCCATTTTGCCTGCAAATGTTTTGTGTTTTATCACTTCCAATTTCACTTGTTTATCCTCCTGTATAGAGTAGGTAGAACTTAAAACTCCTCCTTTACTCGGCAGTCGGCAGGGAATGTTTCAATTATATGTAAAAAAGGCAAAAGCAAAGATTTTTGTTTTTGTTTTAGTGAAGTTTAATTTGAAATAACTTCCATGTTGAGTGGTACTATTGTCACGATAATATTTAGCTAGTTGTGTGTGAATGATTCAGCGTCACTCGCATAATAAAGAAGTCTCTCACAACACAACACACTGAAGTTTTCAGCAAATACTTCATAAAGTGGGCTGCTAGACTTTAACTTTAGCTGCCTGCCGGCCGGGACACTGTAGGCTAACACCCCCAGCAACCTAAAACCCTCAACTTTCCCATGCCACCAAAACTCGCATGAGGTAATAATTCTTCCCACACGCATCGATCAATAATTCACAAAGCTTCATCTCCAGAGACATGTGCATGGGTCCACTGGAGGCCGTGTGTATGATTACATCTGTGAGTGAGTACCAATTCCACCACAGATACGCACAACAGACTGCCTTGACCCACTGTACATCAAAACAGGTACACATTATAACTAATCTATCTCCCCTCACTGACACACTGACAGGCACACACACAGCACAAGAATACATGTATTATACAACTTCCTTAGTTCCTTTCTACTTTTCAAAAACGCACACATACGCCCAGACACTAAGACATGCTCACATACAGCAGGGGCTCTGGTCCTTCATTACTCAGTAATGAGTTCAGACCACCTCAGTAACCGCAGAGCTATTTTGAGGGCAGAATGTTCCTTGAATCATCTGCCAGTGAGCCAATCTGTCCCCCTGCTCATCACGCTCTCTCTCTCTCTCTCTCCGTTCTAATCATCACTTTCCCTCCCTCCCTCCGCTCGTCACTCCATCTTACATACTTTCCCAGAGTGGAAAAGTCTGGTGATGGTCAGCCACGCACGGCAGTTTCAGAGTGAGAGAGAGCCCCCTCCCACCCTCTCATGATGACGATGACAAGGAGGCCATCTACTGTGTGTGTGTGTGCGCAGTTGCGCACGCGTGCGTGACAGAGACAGACACACAGACAGACAGAGTGCATTGTGCATTGTGTGGCCAGATTATTCCAGGTCACAGCTGTTTGATGCTGTGCAGTCAAAGGGCCCCATCTATAGGTCGGCCACTGAACTACGTGCTACATCAAGGGGTCAAAAATGTCAAAGAGGAACTAATACATTATTCAGAATGATAGCTGCAAACATTGTAGTGAATTTGCATCTTAAGCAGGTTGGGCTGCAAGTCTGCCAAGAAAGGAATCAGGGATGTGTTGTTGTTGCTGCTGCCCTGTGCAAGCTGCCAGGAAACTTTTACATAGACCTGAAGCACAAATCTATATAGTGGGATTTCAATACCTCCTTCTCCAGGCTGGATATTACATTATATTCTTGTACTTAAAGGGATATAACACTTTCAAAACTTTTTTTTCGTCTAATCAGGCTTGTATGAACACCCTGAACAGTTTTTAATTTGCTTCATTCAGTATTTAGATATTTGATGTAAATGTTACCACCTCCAACACGCCCAGGCCCTCTCCACATACACACCCATTGTAACTTCAAACTCCATTTTAACCATGATAGATTCATTAAAAACACCCATTATTTTTTCTGGTGACTCATAATACCCTCCTAATACGTGAGCAGACCGTGTTTTTTCAATAACCTTTTTCTTTTATTTTTAATAATTCTTTGGGAAAATGGAAAACATTAAATACAATAATATTTTATTGAAAATAAATGAAAAAAGTTATTGAAAAAACACGGTCTGCTCACGTATTAGGAGGGTATTATGAGTCACCAGAAAAAATAATGGGTGTTTTTAATCAATCTATCATGGTTAAAATGGTGCTTTGACATGCTGTAGCATATTCAGGAGTGCTCACAAATGTCGTCATGCAACTACTTCACACGCAACTTCAGCCTCCATGCAATTTGGCCTGAGAATGACTGGCATTGCCCGCCTCCCCAGCCTCTGCAGTTTCCCCTCAACTAGAGATGCTCTGATTGCCGATACCGATATTCCCAATCACAGCGTCAAATCCATAAATTATTCTATTTATTGCGTTACTGTAACAGCATTTATATATTTAATGATTCTTCTTGCAAAACATTGACATTGTATATATAAAGTATAAAAATTAGGAGATTGCAGGCTGAGGTCCTTTAGTATCCAATTCAACTTGTAGGAGTTGAAGCTGAGGTTACGTTCAGTCCCACAGATAAATATTGTGAACATAGCTGATCTAGCTTGTAGATTGGCAAAGCCGACCGATAGAGGCATTATCGTCCGATCGCGATCACTCACCAATCAATCGGCACATCTCTACCCACAACCCAACCGACCGTAAATTGCTCTTTTTCAAGGCTACCTATCAGTAAACCATTAGACTCCCAGACAGATGGGGGGGGGGGGGGGGGGGGTGACATAGACGGAGGGAGGGAGCGAGACAAACAGAGAGACAAACAAAGAGCAAGAGGAAAGATTGTAATGAACGAAAGACAGAGAGAGAGAGATGTTGGAAGTGAGATGAGAGAAGGGGAAGCAGAGAGAGAGGTAGATGGTATAGCTTTGAGAAAGTGATAGATAAATACAGAGTGTCACTCTGTCGCTGGACATCTGCCTGCAGGTTTTCTTTCCGTGGTTTGAATAGGATGGAAGTACTACAATCATGTCAGAGCACAATGTCTAAGATATAGCTTCACTATAGCTACAGGGTGACTTCACTGCCTGATCTAAAGAGGCACTGGAGGGCAACAACACGAAATAGAATGAGAGAGAATGAAAAACAGCGATGGGGCCTTCAGGAGACAGGGACAAAAGAGCTTTCCCCCTGCTGCTCCGTTCTTGAGACACGACTAATAAATCACCTACATGCCATCAATCACCAGGCATCAAGTACGCGAGACACGCGATCGATCCAGATGCCTTTGCACCTTGGGAAAAACATGAAATAGACAGCGAGACATGCTCCCTTTCACCTATACGCACACGCACTCACGCACGCACACACACACACACACAGACACACACACGCACAAACACACACAGCAGAGTGAAACATAGATGGAGCATGGAGGGGATAGAGATGAAGAGATAGAGTGAAAGAATAACTATAACTGGAAATTGCAAGTGTGGTTGCCGTGACGGCTCAGGAGGTAGTCGGTTGGCCAATGATCCGTGGGTCGGCAGTTCAAATCCCGGCTCCTCCTGTCCACATGTTGAAGTGTCCTTGGGCAAGACACTGAACCCCACATTGCCTCCAATGAGTAGGACGGTGCTAGCCTTCCACCATTGGTGTGTGAATGTGGAAAGTGAGGACGCTGGCGTTGAATGTTCACCGCTTCACCTCCCAATGTATGAAAGGACCATTGTAAAGTGCTTTGAGCGCTATAAAAATGCAATCGATTATCTCCATATTTGGGAAAAGTTAAATTTTTAATTAATGTCAGTGGAGAAAATTAATTCACAAATACATTTATATAAATTCAACTATACCAGTAAGACTCCCTAATCGGGAGATAAGCGACCGTTGGTCGCTTATCTCCACAAATATCACAACCTCCACCTCTCACGTCATACGGGCAGCCATAGTTACACCTGGAATGTTGAATCTCCATATATGGAGATAACCTACGCATCACACAAAGTCTGACCTCACCAGCCCATACTTGGGCATGGACGACTTATATCTCCATATACGGAGATGGCCATATATGGAGATACGATGACATCACAGAGTCCACAGCTGATGATGTGGCGTGATGTCATACAATACACAAACAAGCCCTATATAAAGGGGCAATTCTCACCAGGGAAGAGAGCATTCCCCACTAGCTGAGTATCTTAAGATGGTTGGCCATATTTGGGCATGAGCAACTTATGTCTCCATATATGGAGATATGATGACATCACACAGTCCTCAGCCGATGATGTGGCGTGATGTCATACAATACACAAACGAGCCCTACAGTATAAAGGGGCAATTCTTGCCAGGAAAGAAGCATTTCTTCGACTCAGACCTTATCGCCAGGGTTGGCTTATAGCAGCTGTCGGTAGGACCATATATGGATTCTGTTAGTGTGGATCTCCTAACAGGGCATCATCTGGGATACAATCCCTTTTATGCCCATATATGGAGATCCCTAACAGACTCCCTTTCATGCCCAAATATGGAGATCCCTAACAGAATCCCTTTTATGCCCATATATGGAGATCACTAACAGCTAACAGAATCCCTTTTATGCCCATATATGGAGATCCCTAACAGAATCCCTTTTATGCCCATATATGGAGATCCCTAACAGAATCCCTTTTATGCCCATATATGGAGATCCCTAACAGAATCCCTTTTATGCCCATATATGGAGATCCCTAACAGAATCCCTTGTATGCCCATATATGGAGATCCCTAACAGAATCCCTTTTATGCCCATATATGGAGATCCCTAACAGAATCCCTTTTATGCCCATATATTATGGAGAAATCCCTGCTCTGAGTATCTGACATCAGTGTGATGTCACCTGTTTATGCCCATATATGGAGATCTCTGCTCTGCGTATCTGGTTGCTATGGTAAACAGTTGGTTGCTAGGGTAAAAAAACATGGTTGCTATGGTAAACAGTTGGTTGCTAGGGTAAACAGTTGGTTGCTAGGGTAAAACCATGGTTGCTAAGGTGGTTGCTAACGTACACTAACAGACCAGCAACAACAGACTGTTGCCACAGCAACGTACACAAAGGTTTGTGTACACATGTGGTGTGATGTCATACTGATGCGGAGATATGAGCAGGGCAAAGGTGTGACGTGTGACGTGTGACGGACGGACGGACGGACGGACGGACGGCCGGTGGAGGTTTTCATAGTAAACTGCTCCCTGACGGTCGCAATAACCTATCTCTTAGTAAAATGCAAGGAATCGATTCCCGATGAAGCAGGTTGATTTGACATATGGCCCAATTGCGTGCCACCAAAACTGTGGGAGGAGTAGCACAGCAAACAAAGTTGATCTTGGAGGGGATGGAAGATGGATGGATGGAATAAAGTCGGAAAAGTACAATAGTTTGGTTGCACTGCAGGGGCAGAGAGAGTGAAAGCGTGAAATAGGAACGCAGCAGTAGCACCCACGCATCCACCTCTTCACCAAGGTAACATGTTGGAGGCAGCGCAGATTGTTCACCACCTGTTTACTTGAGTTAACAACATACTGGAGTACTTGCTTTTAAAAATACTAGTGTTTTTATTAACCAACATAGTGTTTGCGACCGTCAGGGAGCAGTTTACTATGAAAACCTCCACCGGCCGTCCGTCGGTCGGTCGGTCGGTCGGTCGGTCGGTCGGTCACACGTCACACCTTTGCCCTGCTCATATCTCCGCATCAGTATATAGGGCTTGTTTGTTTATTGTATGACATCACGCCACATCATCAGCTGTGGACTCTGTGATGTCATCGTATCGCATCAGTATATAGGGCTTGTTTGTTTATTGTATGACATCACGCCACATCATCAGCTGTGGACTCTGTGATGTCATCGTATCTCCATATATGGCCATCTCCGTATATGGAGATATAAGTCGTCCATGCACAAGTATGGGCTGGTGAGGTCAGACTTTGTGTGATGCGTAGGTTATCTCCATATATGGAGATTCAACATTCCAGGCAATGCTCTCTTCCCTGGTGAGAATTGCCCCTTTATATAGGGCTTGTTTGTGTATTGTATGACATCACGCCACATCATCAGCTGTGGACTCTGTGATGTCATCGTATCTCCATATATGGCCATCTCCGTATATGGAGATATAAGTCGTCCATGCCCAAGTATGGGCTGGTGAGGTCAGACTTTGTGTGATGCGTAGGTTATCTCCATATATGGAGATTCAACATTCCAGGTGTAACTATGGCTACCCGTATGACGTGAGAGGTGGAGGTTGTGATATTTGTGGAGATAAGCGACCAACGGTCGCTTATCTCCCGATTAGGGAGTCTTACTGGTTTAAATACTATAAAATAGAATACATAATGTTGTGATGAATTGAATACATACAGAATTGAAATAAGTCTCCAGTTACTTTTTGGTCTTATCCTTTTAACCATAATGTCTGACTGTATCACGTGCTGTTGTTTACATTTTTTACTAATAAAGTATTCAATCGATCAATCAATTCTCAAATATCAACATATTGCTGTTTTGTTTTCACAGTGCATTTACAGAACCTCATAACTCTGCAACCACCTAATACATGCACTGACTTGCTTGCAGGACAAATATGCTACATAAAGCTTATAGAAATACAAAGATTTCAGCATAGAAATTAAATAGAAAAAAGGACAGAAATGGTAATTTTCACATGAAGCTGCAGGAGTCTAGCCATCTATAAGAAGGTCTGTGTGTTTGTCGGAGCTAATACAAACAGTTGGACATGATGAGTGCACACTGCTACTAGGCCACCTAAATGTTCACTATCTTCAAACTTCACAAATGTTTTTTCATATGCGGTACAGTATGTTTTATACTTTTTGAAATAATTAACTTTAATTGCGACCGTCAGGGAGCAGTTTACTATGAAAACCTCCACCGGCCGTCCGTCCGTCCGTCTGTCCGTCCGTCACACGTCACACGTCACACCTTTGCCCTGCTCATATCTCCGCATCAGTATGACACCAGTAAGACTCCCTAATCGGGAGATAAGCGACCGTTGGTCGCTTATCTCCACAAATAGGCCAAAAAATTTGTTTTACCAATTATCAAGACATACGGGCAGTTGACAGTTTGCCATGGTTACTCATTGAAGTTGAATCTCCATATATGGAGATAACCTACGCATCACACTAAGTCTGACCTCACCAGCCCATATTTGGGCATGAGCAACTTATGTCTCCATATATGGAGATATGATGACATCACACAGTCCTCAGCCGATGAGGTGGCGTGATGTCATACAATACACAAACGAGCCCTACAGTATAAAGGGGCAATTCTTGCCAGGAAAGAAGCATTTCTTCGACTCAGACCTTATCGCCAGGGTTGGCTTATAGCAGCTGTCGGTAGGACCATATATGGATTCTGTTAGTGTGGATCTCCTAACAGGGCATCATCTGGGATACAATCCCTTTTATGCCCATATATGGAGATCCCTAACAGAATCCCTTTCATGCCCATATATGGAGATCCCTAACAGAATCCCTTTTATGCCCATATATGGAGATCCCTAACAGCATCCATTTTATGCCCATATATGGAGATCACTAACAGCTAACAGAATCCCTTTTATGCCCATATATGGAGATCCCTAACAGAATCCCTTTTATGCCCATATATGGAGATCCCTAACAGAATCCCTTTTATGCCCATATATGGAGATCCCTAACAGAATCCCTTTTATGCCCATATATGGAGATCCCTAACAGAATCCCTTTTATGCCCATATATGGAGATCCCTAACAGAATCCCTTTTATGCCCATATATGGAGATCCCTAACAAAATCCCTTGTATGCCCATATATGGAGATCCCTAACAGAATCCCTTTTATGCCCATATATGGAGATCCCTAACAGAATCCCTTTTATGCCCATATATTATGGAGAAATCCCTGCTCTGAGTATCTGACATCAGTGTGATGTCACCTGTTTATGCTAGGGATGTTAATCGACGCATTATTGGCGAATCGACGCGTCGCGGCCGAAAATCGACGCGTCGATCGACTTTTTTCACTTTTTTTTTCGCTAAGCAGCAGCTGAGAGGAGAGCAGCACAACGGCGCATTACTTTAAACAACACAACGTATGCTGCACCCATCAGAACTTGCATCAAAGCCCTAATAATAATGATAATACATAATTGCTCTTCCTTGTTAGCATGGAGTCTGTTCTCTAGAGACTAGAAGCGGAGTGACAATAAGTCCATGGAACGTGCGGGAGCGCTGACCGCTCGCTCTCATATATCCCCGGTGTGTCGCATTAACGTTAACGACGAGTAGTGTGGTTTGTGATCATCGCACACAACGGCGACGCTGCCATTAACAAGCGAGCTTTCGTGTCAAGCGTGCATGCAGAGGCAGGAGGTAAACAAAAGCATCCAGTCCATAGAGTTGATACAGTCAGGCAAGTCAGCGCACACTGCTATGACGCGCACATCAGCCCGTTCCAGCAGTGTTTCTCAACCAGTAGTCCGCGGACCTGACTAGCGCCGCATGCATGCGAATGCACAACACATGCAGGCATGCACTCGTCTCCGACACAGACACACACACACACACACACACACACACACACACACACACACACACACACACACACACACACACGGTCCTCTCACATATGGAAAACATTAACGCATATAACGTTTTTGAACGATTAAAACCTTTTTTGGGGGAAAAACTTTTGAAAAATAAAAAAATATATATATTCTTCGACTTTTCGACTCGTACTTTTTGAGTCGCGGTGAGCGTGAGTCGATCGACGCGTCGATTTCCGATTTTTTTTCACATCCCTAGTTTATGCCCATATATGGAGATCCCTGCTCTGCGTATCTGGTTGCTATGGTAAACAGTTGGTTGCTAGGGTAAAAAAACATGGTTGCTATGGTAAACAGTTGGTTGCTAGGGTAAACAGTTGGTTGCTAGGGTAAAACCATGGTTGCTAAGGTGGTTGCTAACGTACACTAACAAACCAGCAACAACAGACTGTTGCCACAGCAACGTACACAAAGGTTTGTGTACACATGTGGTGTGATGTCATACTGATGCGGAGATATGAGCAGGGCAAAGGTGTGACGTGTGACGTGTGACCGACCGATCCGACCGACCGACGGACGGATGGCCGGTGGAGGTTTTCATAGTAAACTGCTCCCTGACGGTCGCAATAAATGTCTGTCTATCTACTACCAGTAAGACTCCCTAATCGGGAGATAAGCGACCGTTGGTCGCTTATCTCCACAAATAGGCCAAAAAATTTGTTTTACCAATTATCAAGACATAAGGGCAGTTGACAGTTTGCCATGGTTACTCATTGAAGTTGAATCTCCATATATGGAGATAACCTACGCATCACACTAAGTCTGACCTCACCAGCCCATATTTGGGCATGAGCAACTTATGTCTCCATATATGGAGATATGATGACATCACACAGTCCTCAGCCGATGATGTGGCGTGATGTCATACAATACACAAACGAGCCCTACAGTATAAAGGGGCAATTCTTGCCAGGAAAGAAGCATTTCTTCGACTCAGACCTTATCGCCAGGGTTGGCTTATAGCAGCTGTCGGTAGGACCATATATGGATTCTGTTAGTGTGGATCTCCTAACAGGGCATCATCTGGGATACAATCCCTTTTATGCCCATATATGGAGATCCCTAACAGAATCCCTTTCATGCCCATATATGGAGATCCCTAACAGAATCCCTTTTATGCCCATATATGGAGATCCCTAACAGCATCCCTTTTATGCCCATATATGGAGATCACTAACAGCTAACAGAATCCCTTTTATGCCCATATATGGAGATCCCTAACAGAATCCCTTTTATGCCCATATATGGAGATCCCTAACAAACCTTTGTGTACGTTGCTGTGGCAACAGTCTGTTGTTGCTGGTCTGTTAGTGTACGTTAGCAACCACCTTAGCAACCATGGTTTTACCCTAGCAACCAACTGTTTACCCTAGCAACCAACTGTTTACCATAGCAACCATGTTTTTTTACCCTAGCAACCAACTGTAAAACAGTTGGTTGCTAGGGTAAACAGTTGGTTGCTAGGGTAAAACCATGGTTGCTAAGGTGGTTGCTAACGTACACTAACAAACCAGCAACAACAGACTGTTGCCACAGCAACGTACACAAAGGTTTGTGTACACATGTGGTGTGATGTCATACTGATGCGGAGATATGAGCAGGGCAAAGGTGTGACGTGTGACGTGTGACCGACCGACCGACCGACCGACGGACGGATGGCCGGTGGAGGTTTTCATAGTAAACTGCTCCCTGACGGTCGCAATAAATGTCTGTCTATCTACTACCAGTAAGACTCCCTAATCGGGAGATAAGCGACCGTTGGTCGCTTATCTCCACAAATAGGCCAAAAAATTTGTTTTACCAATTATCAAGACATACGGGCAGTTGACAGTTTGCCATGGTTACTCATTGAAGTTGAATCTCCATATATGGAGATAACCTATGCATCACACTAAGTCTGACCTCACCAGCCCATATTTGGGCATGAGCAACTTATGTCTCCATATATGGAGATATGATGACATCACACAGTCCTCAGCCGATGATGTGGCGTGATGTCATACAATACACAAACGAGCCCTACAGTATAAAGGGGCAATTCTTGCCAGGAAAGAAGCATTTCTTCGACTCAGACCTTATCGCCAGGGTTGGCTTATAGCAGCTGTCGGTAGGACCATATATGGATTCTGTTAGTGTGGATCTCCTAACAGGGCATCATCTGGGATACAATCCCTTTTATGCCCATATATGGAGATCCCTAACAGAATCCCTTTCATGCCCATATATGGAGATCCCTAACAGAATCCCTTTTATGCCCATATATGGAGATCCCTAACAGCATCCCTTTTATGCCCATATATGGAGATCACTAACAGCTAACAGAATCCCTTTTATGCCCATATATGGAGATCCCTAACAGAATCCCTTTTATGCCCATATATGGAGATCCCTAACAGAATCCCTTTTATGCCCATATATGGAGATCCCTAACAGAATCCCTTTTATGCCCATATATGGAGATCCCTAACAGAATCCCTTTTATGCCCATATATGGAGATCCCTAACAGAATCCCTTGTATGCCCATATATGGAGATCCCTAACAGAATCCCTTTTATGCCCATATATGGAGATCCCTAACAGAATCCCTTTTATGCCCATATATTATGGAGAAATCCCTGCTCTGAGTATCTGACATCAGTGTGATGTCACCTGTTTATGCCCATATATGGAGATCCCTGCTCTGCGTATCTGGTTGCTATGGTAAACAGTTGGTTGCTAGGGTAAAAAAACATGGTTGCTATGGTAAACAGTTGGTTGCTAGGGTAAACAGTTGGTTGCTAGGGTAAAACCATGGTTGCTAAGGTGGTTGCTAACGTACACTAACAAACCAGCAACAACAGACTGTTGCCACAGCAACGTACACAAAGATTTGTGTACACATGTGGTGTGATGTCATACTGATGCGGAGATATGAGCAGGGCAAAGGTGTGACGTGTGACGTGTGACCGACCGACGGACGGCCGGTGGAGGTTTTCATAGTAAACTGCTCCCTGACGGTCGCAATCACACCACATGTGTACACAAACCTTTGTGTACGTTGCTGTGGCAACAGTCTGTTGTTGCTGGTCTGTTAGTGTACGTTAGCAACCACCTTAGCAACCATGGTTTTACCCTAGCAACCAACTGTTTACCCTAGCAACCAACTGTTTACCATAGCAACCATGTTTTTTTACCCTAGCAACCAACTGTTTACCATAGCAACCAGATACGCAGAGCAGGGATCTCCATATATGGGCATAAACAGGTGACATCACACTGATGTCAGATACTCAGAGCAGGGATTTCTCCATAATATATGGGCATAAAAGGGATTCTGTTAGGGATCTCCATATATGGGCATAAAAGGGATTCTGTTAGGGATCTCCATATATGGGCATACAAGGGATTCTGTTAGGGATCTCCATATATGGGCATAAAAGGGATTCTGTTAGGGATCTCCATATATGGGCATAAAAGGGATTCTGTTAGGGATCTCCATATATGGGCATAAAAGGGATTCTGTTAGGGATCTCCATATATGGGCATAAAAGGGATTCTGTTAGCTGTTAGTGATCTCCATATATGGGCATAAAAGGGATTCTGTTAGGGATCTCCATATATGGGCATGAAAGGGATTCTGTTAGGGATCTCCATATATGGGCATAAAAGGGATTGTATCCCAGATGATGCCCTGTTAGGAGATCCACACTAACAGAATCCATATATGGTCCTACCGACAGCTGCTATAAGCCAACCCTGGCGATAAGGTCTGAGTCGAAGAAATGCTTCTTTCCTGGCAAGAATTGCCCCTTTATACTGTAGGGCTCGTTTGTGTATTGTATGACATCACGCCACATCATCGGCTGAGGACTGTGTGATGTCATCATATCTCCATATATGGAGACATAAGTTGCTCATGCCCAAATATGGCCAACCATCTTAAGATACTCAGCTAGTGGGGAATGCTCTCTTCCCTGGTGAGAATTGCCCCTTTATATAGGGCTTGTTTGTGTATTGTATGACATCACGCCACATCATCAGCTGTGGACTCTGTGATGTCATCGTATCTCCATATATGGCCATCTCCGTATATGGAGATATGTCGTCCATGCCCAAGTATGGGCTGGTGAGGTCAGACTTTGTGTGATGCGTAGGTTATCTCCATATATGGAGATTCAACATTCCAGGTGTAACTATGGCTGCCCGTATGACGTGAGAGGTGGAGGTTGTGATATTTGTGGAGATAAGCGACCAACGGTCGCTTATCGCCACAAATAGGGCAAAAATGTGTTTTTCCAAAATCTTCCTGATCCATGTTGATGACATGAGTGTAGACATACTGTGTGGTGATTTTCGTGATTTTAGGGCAAAATCTGTAGGAGCAGTGTCCAAAAATGTGTTTTTAAAAATCGGCCTGAAGGTGGCGCTATATGGGACAGATTCATGTTGATGGGATGAGTGTAGACATACTGTGTAGCGATGTGCGTGATTTTAGGGCAAAAACTGTAGGAGCAGTGTCCAAAAATGTGTTTTAAAAATCGGCCTGAAGGTGGCACTAGAAGAGGGCCATGTGAGAAATGAGGGGTGGGGTCTCCGCTTTGCCTTGGTGGACGAATAGGTACCGGCCCCGGCTCTCCCGGACGCTCCTAGCCCGAGTTACGGCATTTTATGTGAGCTGCAGTGGAGGGGGTCCTCCACTGGGGGCGCCACCACTTTTGCATCCGTTCTGGAGCACCAGGAGTGGGTGGTCCCCAGGAATTCCCCGTGAGCAGCCCCGTTGGGGTGGTCATTTTTGCACATTTGGTCATTTTTTACACCTGGGGGTCCCCCAGGGACCTGGGGGTCCCTGGAGCTCCGGGGGTCCTTGGAGGTTGTAGTTTGGCAGGTAAGGAGTGTGTGTGCAAAATTTGGCATGGATGGGGG